>NC_092052.1:77900045-77971482 GCF_003086295.3 Arachis hypogaea
TTCATCATACTTTGATCTGTTTTAGTGTAGTTTCTAGAGAAGAAGCTCCTCTTCTCTCTAGAATTAGGATAGGTTTATGTTAGAATTTCTTAATCTAGGTTTTAATTCTTGCTTTCATCTACTTCTACCTTTCAATTCTTTGTTTCTACATCTTGTTCTTTTATATTCTGTTGTTGTAATTTCTTCTACTTTGTTTCTATACTTTGTTGTTGATCTACTCTTATTCCTTTTATTTTCTTTTAATGCAATTCGAGGTAATTCATGTTAATTGTGATTTCCTTTATTGTTGTTGTTAATTCTTTCAATTAGTTGTTGTTAGATTTAGTTCTTTTGTCAATTTACTATGCTTCCCTTTTATGCGTTCCAAGTGTTGATAAAATGCTTGGAAGGATGTTAGAGTAGAATTTTATGTTCTTGGCTTGGGAAGGTAACTTAGGAATTCTTGAGTTATGGTGCACAAAATTGCGATCATCAACAATGGCGCCAAAGACTTGGTGCTCTCAACGTGAATCACACTTTGTCACAACTTCGCACAACTAACCAGCAAGTGCACTGGGTCGTCTAAGTAATAAACCTTACGTGAGTAAGGGTCGATCCCACGGAAATTGTCAGCTTGAAGCAAGCTATGGTCACCTTGTAAATCTCAGTCAGGCAGATTCAAATGGTTATGGTGAATTGATAATAAAAATATAAATGAAATATAAACTATGATAGAGATACTTATGTAATTCATTGGAGAGAATTTCAGATAAGCGTATAGAGATGCTTTTGTTCCTCCTGAACCTCTGCTTTCCTGCTATCTTCATCCAATCATTCCTACTCCTTTCCATGGCAAGCTGTATTAGGGCATCACCGTTGTAAATGGCTACATCCCATCCTCTTTGTGAAAATGGTCCAATGCGCTGTCACTGCATGGCTAATCATCTGTCGGTTCTCGATCATACTGGAATAGGATTTACTATCCTTTTGCGTCTGTCACTACGCCAAGCACTCGCGAGTTTGAAGCTCGTCACAGCCATCCCTTCCCAGATCCTACTCGAATACCACAGACAAGGTTTAGACTTTTCGGATCTCAGGAATGGCCATCCATGGATTCTAACTTATACCACGAAGACTCTAATATCTCGGACTCGGTTCCATGTATTAGATATCTAAGAGATACTCATTCTGTCTCGTCTTCATGTAGAACGGAAGTGGTTGTCAGGCACGCGTTCATGGGTGAGAATGGTGATGAGCGTCACATAATCATCACATTCATCATGTTCTTGGGTGCGAATGAATATCTTAGAATAGGAATAAACTTGAATTGAATAGAAAAACAGTAGTAATTTGCATTAATACTCAAGGAGCAGCAGAGCTCCACACCTTAATCTATGGTGTATAGAAACTCTACCATTGAAAATACATAAGAACAAAGTCCAGGTATGGCCGAGAGGCCAGCCCCATGATCTAAGAACTAAACGTCCCAAGATGTAAATACAATAGTAAAAAGTTCTATTTATACTAAACTAGTTACTAGGGTTTACAGAAATAAGTAAATGATGCAGAAATCCACTCCCGGGCCCACTTGGTGTGTGCTTGGGCTGAGTATTAAGCTTTCATGTGTAGCGACTCTTTTTGGAGTTAAACGCCAGTTTGTAACGTGTTTCTGGCATTTAACTCTGCTTTGCAACCTGTTTCTGGCGTTTGACTCCAGAATAGGGCAGAGAGCTGGTGTTGAACGCCAGTTTGCGTCCTCTAAACTCGAGCAAAGTATAGACTATTATATATTTCTGGAAAGCCCTGGATGTCTACTTTCCAACGCAATTGAGAGCGCGCCATTTGGAGTTCTGTAGCTCATAAAATCCACTTTGAGTGCAGGGAGGTCAGAATCCAACAGCATCTGTAGTCCTTCTTCAACCTCTGAATCTGATTTTTGCTCAAGTCCCTCAATTTCAGCCAGAAAATATTTGAAATCACAGAAAAATACACAAACTCATAGTAAAGTCCAGAAATGTGATTTTATTTAAAACTAATAAAAATATATTAAAAACTAACTAAATCATACTAAAAACTATGTAAAAACAATGCCAAAAAGCGTATAAATTATCCGCTCATCACAACACCAATCTTAAATTGTTGCTTGTCCCCAAGCAATTGAAAATCAACTAGGATAAAAAGAAGAGAATATACTATAAATTCCAAAATATCAATGAAACTTAGCTCCAATCAGATGAGCGGGACTTGTAGCTTTTTTGCCTCTTGAATAGTCTCACTTTATCCATTGAAGTTCAGAATGATTGGCATCTATAGGAACTTAGAATTTAGATAGTGTTATTGATTCTCCTAGTTCAGTATGTTGATTCTTGAACACAGCTACTTTATGAGTCTTGGCCGTGGCCCTAAGCATTTTGTTTTCCAGTATTACCACCGGATACATAAATGTCACAAACACATAACTGGGTGAACCTTTTCAGATTGTGACTCAGCCTTGCTAAAGTCCCCAATTAGAGGTGTCCAGGGTTCTTAAGCACACTCTTCTTTTGCTTTGGACCTCGACTTTAACCGCTCAGTCTCAAGTTTTCACTTGACACCTTCACGCCACAAGCACATGGTTAGGGACAGCTTGGTTTAGCCGCTTAGGCCAGGATTTTATTCCTTTAGGCCCTCCTATCCACTGATGCTCAAAGCCTTGGATCCTTTTTTTTTTTACCCTTGCCTTTTGGTTTAAAGGGTTACTGGCTTTTTGCTCTTGCCTTTTGGTTTAAAGAGCTCTTGGCTTTTTCTGCTTGCTTTTTCTTTTTCTTTCTATTTTTTCGTATTTTTTCTGCTTTGTTCTTCACTGCTTTTTCTTGCTTCAAGAATCATTTTTATGATTTTTCAGATCATTAAATAACATTTCTCCTTTTTCCTTTTTCTTCAAGAGCCAACATATTTAACATTCATAAACCACAATATCAAAAGACATATGCACTGTTCAAGCATTCATTCAGAAAACAAAAAGTATTGTCACCATATCAAAATAATTAAACTAGTTTCAAGGATGAATTCGAAATCATGTACCTCTTGTTCTTTTGTAATTAAAACATTTTTCATTTAAGAGAGGTGATGGATTCAAAGGACATTCATAGCTTCAAGACATAGACACTTAGACACTAGTGATCATGTAATAAGACACAAACATAAATAAACATAAAGCATAGTAAACGAAAAACAGAGAAATAAAAACAAGGAGATTAAGGAACGGGTCCACCTTTGTGAGGGTGGCGTCTTCCTCTTCTTGAAGAACCAATGGTGCTCTTGAGCTCCTTTATGTCTCTTTCTTGTCTTTTTTGCTCCTCCCTCATAGCTCTTTGATCTTCTATAATCTCATGGAGGATGATGGAGTGCTCTTGGTGCTCTATCCTTAGTTGTCCCATATTGGAACTTAATTCTCTTAGGGAGGTGTTGATTTGCTCCCAATAGTTCTGTGGAGGAAAGTGCATCCCTTGAGGCATTAGTGGTTATGGAAAAACAAAAAAGCAATGCTTTTTCCACACCAAACTTAAAAGGTTTGCTCGTCCTTGAGCAAAAGAAGAAAGAAAGTACTAGAAGAAGAAGAAAATGGAGGAGATGGAGGGAGATATGTGAATTCGGATAAGGGGGTGTGATGCGTGAAAAGGAAGGAGTGATGGTTTGAATTTGAGTGGGTGGGTGTAGGTGGTTTGTATGATGGTTTTGGAAGAGGTGTGGAGGTGATTGGTGAAGGGTATTTGGGGAAGAGAGTTATGAAAAGGTGTGAAGAGGAGAGAAGAAGTGGTGGGGATCCTGTGGGGTCCACAGATCCAGTGGGGCCAAGGACTTAACATCCCTGCTCCAATTAGGCGTGTAAAACGCCTTTGCTGTGCAATCCTAGCGTTTAACGCCAGACTGCTACTTGTTTCTGGCGTTAAACACCCAAATGTAGCCTGTTTCTGGCATCTAACGCCAGGTAGATGCTTGTTTCTGGCGTTAAACGCCAGCGTGGTGCTTGTTTCTGGCGTTAAACACCAGACAGATGCTTGTTTCTGGCGTTTAAATGCTAGAATGCTCCTCCTCTAGGGTGTGCTATTTTTAATGCTATTTTTCATTCTGTTTTTGATTTTTCAGTAGTTTTTGTAACTCCACATGATCATCAACCTAATAAAACACGAAATAAAAATAAAAAAAATTGAATATAATTAAATAACATTGGGTTGCCTCCCAACAAGCGCTTCTTTAATGTCAATAGCTTGACAGTGAGCTCTCATGGAGCCTCACAGGTAATCAAAGTAAGGTTGGAACCTCCCAACACCAAACTTAGAGTTTGAATGTGGGGGTTCAACACCAAACTTGGAGTTTGGTTGTGGCCTCCCAACACCAAACTTAGAGTTTGACTGTGGGGGCTTTGGTTGACTCTGCAGTGAGAGAAGCTTTTCATGCTTCCTCTCCATGGTTACAGAAGGAGATCCTTAAGTTTTAAACACAAGGTAGTCCTCATTCAGTTGAAGGATCAACTCTCCTCTGTCCACATCAATCACAGCTCTTGCTGTGGCTAGGAAGGGTCTTCCAAGGATGATGGATTCATCCTTATCCTTCCAGTGTCTAGGATTATAATATCAGCAAGGATGTAAAGGCCTTCAACCTTTACTAACACGTCCTCTACTTGTCCATAAGCCTATTTTCTTAAGTTGTCTGCCATCTCTAATGAGATTCTGGCAGCTTGCACCTCAAAGATCCCAAGTTTCTCCATTACAGAGAGTGGCATTAAGTTTATGCCTGACCCAAGGTCACACAGAGCCTTCTCAAAGGTCATGGTGCCTATGGTACAGGGTATTAAGAATTTGCCAGGATCCTGTTTCTTTTGAGGTAATTTCTGCCTATCCAATGCATTTAGTTCATTGGTGAGCAAGGGAGGTTCATCTTCCTAAGTCTCATTACCAAATAATTTGGCATTCAGCTTCATGATTGCACCAAGATACTTAGCAACTTGCTCTTCAATAACATCTTCATTCTCTTCAGAAGAAGAATACTCATCAGAGTCATGAAGGCAGAAGAGTTCAATGGAATCTCTATGGTCTCTAGATGAGCCTCAGATTCCTTTGGTTCCTCAAAGGGAAACTCCTTATTGGTCACTGAACGTCCCAGGAGGTCTTCCTCACTAGGATTCACGTCCTCCTCCTCCCTTGTAGGTTCGGCCATGATGGTCAAATCAATGTCCTTGCACTCTCTCTTTGGATTTTCTTCTGTATTGCTTGGGAGAGTACTAAGAGGAATTTCAGTGAGCCTTTTACTCAGCTGGCCCACTTGTGCCTCCAAATTTCTAATGGAGGATCTTGTTTCATTCATGAAACTTAAAGTGGCCTTAGATAGATCAGAGACTATATTTGCTAAGCTAGATAAATTCTGCTAAGAATTCTCTGTCTGTTGCTAAGTGGATGATGGAAAAGGCTTGCTATTGCTAAACCTGTTTCTTCCACCATTATTAAAGGCTTGTTGAGGCTTTTGTTGATCCTTCCATGAGAAATTTGGATGATTTCTCCATGAGGGATTATAGGTGTTTCCATAGGGTTCACCCATGTAATTCACCTCTGCTATTGCAGGGTTCTCAGGATCATAAGCTTCTTCTTCAGAAGATGCCTCTTTAGTACTGTTGGATGATTCCTTCAATCCATTCAGACTCTGAGAGATCATATTGACTTGCTGAGTCAATATTTTATTCTAAGCAAATATGGCATTCAGAGTATTAATTTCAAGAACTTCCTTCCTCATAGGCGTCCCATTACTCATAGGATTCCTTTCAAAAGTGTACATGAACTGGTTATTTGTAACCATGTCAATGAGTTCTTGAGCTTCTGCAGGCGTTTTCTTTAGGTGAATGGATCCACCTGCAGAATGGTCCAATGACATTTTAGATAATTCAGACAGACCATCATAGAATATATCTAGGATGGTCCATTCTGAAAGCATGTCAGAAGGACACTTTTTGGTCAGTTCCTTGTATCTCTCCCAAGCTTCATAGAGGGACTCACCTTCTTTCTGTTTGAAGGTTTGAACATCCACTCTAAGCTTACTAAGCTTTTGAGGAGGAAAGAACTTGGCTAAGAAAGCCGTGACCAGCTTATCCCAAGAGTTCATGCTGTCTTTAGGTTGAGAGTCCAACCATATTCTAGCTCTGTCTCTTACAGCAAACGGGAAAAGCATAAGCCTGTAGACCTCAAGATCAACCCCATTGGTCTTAACAGTATCACAGATTTGCAAGAATTCAGTTAAGAACTGAAAAGGATCTTCTGATGGGAGTCCATAAAACTTGCAGTTCTGTTGCATCAGAGAAACTAATTGAGGTTTTAGCTCAAAATTGTTTGCTCCAATGGCAGGGATTGATATGCTTCTTCCATGTAAATTGGAATTTGGTGCAGTAAAGTCACCAAGCATCTTCCTTGCATTGTTATTATTTTCAGCCATGTCTCCTTTTTTTTCGAAAATTTCTGTCAGATTTTCTCCAGAGAGTTGTGCTTTAGCTTCCCTTAGCTTCCTCTTTAGAGTCCTTTCAGGTTCAGGATCAGCTTCAACAAGAATGTTCTTATCCTTGTTCCTGCTCATATGAAAAAGAAGAAAACAGAAAAGAAAATATGAAATCCTCTATGTCACAGTATAGAGATTCCTTATGTAAGTATAAGAAGAGAAGAATAAAAGAAGGGGAAGAGAAAAACTCGAACACAGAGAGGAAGATGGTGTTCGAATTTTGGGTGGAAGAGAAGTATTAGTAGATGAATAGTTAAATAGAAGGAGATAAGAGATGAGAGAATTCAAAAATTAAATAAATTAAAATAAAAATATTTTTGTTTTTAATTTGAATTTAAAATAAAAATTCAAAAATTTAAAAAGAAAAATAAAATTAAATCAAATTAAAATTTAAAATAAATAGTTAATTAAAAAGAAATTTTGAAAAAGAGGGAAGGTGATTTTCAAAAATTAGAGAGAGAGAGTTAGTTAGGTAGTTTTGAAAAAGATATGATTGAAACAAAAAGATAGGATTAGTTGGAAAGGATTTGAAATTTAATTTTGAAAAGATAAGAAGTTAGAAAAGATTTTGAAATTAATTTTGAAAAAGATATGATTGAAACTTAAATTGAAAAAGATTTGAAAAAGAAATTTAAAAAGATATGATTTTAAAATTTAAAGATTGAATCTTTCTTAATAGGCAAGTAACAACTTGAAATTTTTGAATCAATCACATTAATTGTTAGTAAAGGTTTTGAAATTATGAAATAAAATAAGAAAAAGATTTTAAAAATTGATTTTATAAATTTTCGAAAATCATAAAAGAAAAATGAAAAAGATTTGATTTTTGAAAAAGATTTGAAAAAGATAGAATTTTTAAATTGAAAATTTGATTTGACTCATAAGAAACAACTAAATTTTAAAAATTTTTGAAAAAAGTCAACTCAAATTTTCGAAAATTTATGAGTGAAAAAGGGAAAGATATTTTTTTATTTTTGAATTTTTAATGATGAGAGAGAAAAACAATAAAAAGACTCAATGCATGAAAGTTTTGGATCAAAACAAATGATGCATGCAAGAACACTATGAATGTCAAGATGAACACCAAGAACACTTTGAATGTCAAGATGAACACCAAGAACTTATTTTTGAAAATTTTTAAGAATAGAAAAACATGCAAGACACCAAACTTAGAAATTTTCAATAATTAGGCACTAACAAATTGAAAATGCACATGAAAAACAAGAAAAGATGCAAAACAAGAAAACATGAAGATCAAACAAGAGGATTCATCAAGAACAACTTGAAGATCATGAAGAATGCATGATGAATTTTCGAAAAATGCAAGAAAGAAACAAACATGCAACTGAGACCAAATTTACAATTTGACACTAGACTCAAACAAGAAACATCAAATTATTTTTGATTTTATGATTTTATTATTCTTTTGGTATTTTTCGAAAATTAATTGGAAAAAGAAAATAAGGATTTCAAAATTTTCAATAAGAATTCCAAGAATCTGCAATGTTAGTCTAAAGCTCCGGTCCAGGAATTAGACATGGCTTACTAGCCAGCCAAGCTTTCAGTGAAAGCTCCGGTCCAAAACACTAGACATGGCCAATGGCCAGCCAAGCTTCAGCATACAAATCAGGCATACAACAACTAATACTTCATCCAACTTCATTCTATGCTGATAGGTGGAAGCCCCAGTCCAAATGAATTAGACATGGCTTTACAGCCAGCCAGGCTTCAACATGCTTCATGAACCGCTAGAATTCCTTCTTAAAAATTCTGAAGAACATAAATTAAATTTTTTTTGAAAAACTATTTAAAAATTTTTTTTATATTTTTCAAAAATAAGAAATAAAAGAGCTTAAAAATAAAATAAAATTACATAATCTGAGCAACAAGATGAACCGTCAGTTGTCCAAACTCGAACAATCCCCGGCAACGGCGCCAAAAATTTAGTGCACGAAATTGCGATCATCAACAATGGCGCTAAACACTTGGTGCTCTCAAATGTGAATCACTTTTTGTCACAAATTCGCACAACTAACCAGCAAGTGCGCTGGGTCGTCCAAGTAATAAACCTTACGTGAGTAAGGGTCGATCCCTCGGAGATTGTCGGCTTGAAGCAAGCTATGGTCACCTTGTAAATCTCAGTCAGGTGGATTCAAATGGTTATGGTGAATTGATAATAAAAATATAAATGAAATATAAACTAGGATAGAGATACTTATGTAATTCATTGGTGAGAATTTCAGATAAGCGTATAGAGATGCTTTTGTTCCTCCTGAACCTCTGCTTTCCTGCTGTCTTCATCCAATCATTCCTACTCCCTTCCATGGCAAGCTGTATGTAGGGCATCACCGTTGTCAATGGCTACATCCCATCCTCTCTGTGAAAATGGTCCAATGCGCTGTCACTGCATGGCTAATCATCTGTCGGTTCTCGATCATACTGGAATAGGATTTACTATCCTTTTGCGTCTGTCACTACGCCCAGCACTCGCGAGTTTGAAGCTCGTCACAGCCATCCCTTCCCAGATCCTACTCGGAATACCACAGACAAGGTTTAGACTTTTCGGATCTCAGGAATGGCCATCCATGGGTTCTAACTTATACCACGAAGACTCTAATATCTCGGACTCGGTTCCATGTATTAGATATCTAAAAGATACTCATTCTGTCTCGTCTTCATGTAGAACGGAAGTGGTTGTCAGGCACGCGTTCATGGGTGAGAATGGTGATGAGCGTCACATAATCATCACATTCATCATGTTCTTGGGTGCGAATGAATATCTTAGAATAGGAATAAACTTGAATTGAATAGAAAAATAGTAGTACTTTGTATTAATACTCAAGGAGCAGCAGAGCTCCACACCTTAATCTATAGTGTGTAAAAACTCTACCGTTGAAAATACATAAGAACAAAGTCCAGGCATGGCTGAGAGGCCAGCCCCCATGATCTAAGAACTAAACATCCCAAGATGTAAATACAATAGTAAAAAGTTCTATTTATACTAAACTAGTTACTAGGGTTTACAGAAATAAGTAAATGATGCAGAAATCCACTCCCGGGCCCACTTGGTGTGTGCTTGGGCTGAGCATTAAGCTTTCATGTGTAGAGACTCTTTTTGGAGTTAAACACCTGTTTGTAATGTGTTTCTGGCGTTTAACTCTGCTTTGCAACCTGTTTCTGGCGTTTGACTCCAAAATAGGGCAGAAAGCTGGCGTTGAACGCCAGTTTGCGTCATCTAAACTCGAGAAACATATAGACTATTATATATTGCTGGAAAGCCCTAGATGTCTACTTTCCAACGCAATTGAGAGCGCGCCATTTGGAGTTCTGTAGCTCCAGAAAATCTACTTTGAGTGCAGGGAGGTTAGAATCCAACAACATCTGCAGTCCTTCTTCAACCTCTGAATCTGATTTTTGCTCAAGTCCCTCAATTTTAGCCAGAAAATATCTGAAATCATAGAAAAACACACAAACTCATAGTAAAGTCCAGAAATGTGATTTTTATTTAAAAACTAATAAAAATATATTAAAAACTAACTAAATCATACTAAAAACTATGTAAAAACAATGCCAAAAAGCGTATAAATTATCCGCTCATCAAGTTACTAATGTCCAAGTGATTGGTAAATTGATAGCCATTGACTCTAGCTCTCATTAATTCAATTAGTGAATAGCTAGGACTTATGGACTTAGATTAATATAGCTCATTTGACTTTCCTTTACTTGTTAGAGGATGATTTAATGGGATTGATCCTTGCAATTATCATGTTGTGGTTAGTGATAAGGATAGAGATCCTTGACCACCAAACCTTGCCAAGACCGTTTTATCATTTGAATTCCATTGCCATTTACTTTTCATGTTCCTCATTCAAAACCCCAAAACATACAACTCATAACCAATAACAAGAACACTACCCTGCAATTCTTTTGAGAGACGACCCGAGGTTTAAATACTTCGATTATTAGATTTATTAGGGGTTTGTTACTTGTGACAAACAAATTTTTGTGTGAAAGAATTATTGTTGGTTTAGAAACTATACTTGTAACGAGATTTCATTAGTGAAATTCTTTACCATCAATTTCCCGTTCATCATTCACTAAGCACCAAAACAATGCAAGCATATTCAACAGGTGAGTAAGAAAATTCAACACTAATGGAAAAATAGCAAACTTAGAAAAGAAAATAAAAACATGCACAAAGTTAAAATGAAATGAATGAAAGTATGCAAATGCAATAAGTAAAAGAGAATGAAAGAGAATAAGGATGAGAAGGGAGGAGAAGAAAGTGAAAAAGGAAGAGGAAAGAATAATAAATGAGAGGAGAAAGAAGAAAAAAGGAATCGGGGAAGAAAAAGAACGCGTAAGTGTCGTCCATGCGTACGCGTGGATAGCAGGTTGAGAATACGACGCGTAAGCGTCGCTCACGCATACGCATAAAAAGACGAATTGGCTGGGTAACGTGTACGTGTGGGGTGGGTTATGCGCTAGGCACATCACCCGACACCCGCACAGTTCGAGCACAACTCTCAGGAAAAATGTATCAGAGAGTAACATTCAATATGACGCGTGCGCGTGGCCCCTTTTTTTATTTGTTTTTTCTTTTTATTTATTTATTTATTATTTTTTTTAAATAAACTTTTAAGGTACCAAAGTAAAGCCAAATTTTATTAAATAAGTGAAACCATAGCTTAAATGAAATAATCCTAACTAAGAATAAAAATTCAATTTATTACTAATATAAATAAAAGAGAAAATAAGAAGAATTTACCATGGTGGGGTGTCTCCCGCCTAGCACTTTTAGTTAACGTCCTTAAGTTGGACATTTGGTGAGCTCCTTTCCATGGTGGCTTGTGCTTGAACTCATCCAGAAACATCCACCAACGCTTGGACTTCCAATAAGCTCCAACATTTCCAAGTGAATTCACCAAGCCTTGATGAAGTTCTTCACAAGCTTTGAGCTTCCAAAGTTGATCCTCTTGTATGCCGAGATCCCAACCTTGTTTCTACTCCTGTCTCTAAGTTGATCATCATTGTTCCAACCAGGTGGCAAGTAATCTGAATTCTCACTGAGGCATCCCAACAACTTCCTAGACCCAATCAATTGAGAACTATACCAACCATTGCACTTAGACCTTGAGCATCTAACCATAACGAACCTAGGATTGTATTGCCTACCACTAACCATCCCCCTTTTGCTATTACAACCACAAAGAGCTCTAAGTTGTCCATCCGTGTTAAGAAAACTGTATGCAAGTGAGAAATTAAAGCATAAGGGGAAGAGATTTACCCACTTGAATGAAAGAATGTATGGTGATGGCTTCGGGAGAGGTGTCTCCAGTGGCGGCCCTGCCAATGTATGCTTCACTCTCTTGGGCTCCTCTTTGATGATCTCCACCTCTTGACAAGCTTCTTCAACATTAACCTCTTCTTCAAGTCCAATGGGAGAGGATTCAATTGTAGATAAAAAATTATCAATTATTGAATCCATCTCATGATCAACCTCCTCAAAGTCTTCAACCATGATATGCCTTGGAGGTCGTACACCTTCCTCAACATCAAATTCAAACGTCTTGGTAGAAGGCTCTATGACTTGAGTTTTCCATGGAGGTTCCGCGTCTCCTAAGTCTTCAACCACTTCCTCTTCTTTGATAATTTCAGCTTTCTCCACTTGCTCTAGTACAAAATCAAACTCCTTCTTGATGTCTTCCACCGCTTGACAACTTCCTTCAATTCCTACTTTCTTGTTAACTTCTTCCAACTCTTCCTCTTTGATCAAGTCATGTGTTGGAGGGTGTAGACATTCTTCCTCAACATTGCTTTCACATACGATGGAAGAAGTTTCAACAAGGTCTTTAATGTCACTTAGTGTAGAATTGTCTTCAATGATGGAACTTCCGTTTTGTTCAACCTCCCCTAATTCTTTAACTGTTCCTTCATCTTCAAGGGTCTCTACTACCTCCACCTTTTGGGCCTCTTCTTGCTTCTCTCGAAGTATAGATGCGTGAATCCGATCCATTAAGTCCCTAAGACGATCCTTTCTCTCTTGTTCCATGTCAATAGCATAATTGGGATCATGTTGCTCTTGGATTGATGGATATGGGTGTTCTTTCATGGAGTGTGGTGGTGGATGGAGAGATCATTATGTGGATCCACACGGGATATAAGAGCTTGGAGAGTAGAGGTGAGACCAGTGAGAGTAGCGGTAAGTGTGGTTTGAAGCTCTCTTTGCCCTTGGCGAATAACACCAAAGGTATCAACTATGGGAGCTTAGGGTGGATAGGAGGGTTCATTTGTTGGGAGAAAGGGCTCATAATACGAAGGTGGTTCTTCTTGATAAGGGTATGGAGATGGTGTATATTGAGGTAGTGGTTCTTGGGGGTAATTTGGTTGGTATGGTGGATAATGGTTAGTGTTCCGAGGGTTACCTGAAACTGAAGGTCGATCTCGAACGAGATCTTCTGTGCTGGTCGGTGCTGCTGTGTCCGACCTGGTAGAGTTGGAGATGCTGCTGATCCTTGGTCATCAGAGGGTGGTGGTACCTGCAAGAGACTCTGATGCTTAAGTTAGCACGTGCTTTAGGCAGGTTTTTTGTAGACTCAGAGTATGAGTTATACCTGGGTGCTCCAGTGTATTTATAGTAGTGTTGAGTGACCTCCCTTGTGATAAGTTTGTTATCTTATCTTATCTTTTGGTGAGATCATCTATCTTGCCGCCAGCTGCTTTTGAGGTGGGCTGTGTGTTTCTGTCCTGGGCATGTTTTGGGCTTCTGGTGATTTGGCCGAACTCTTTTAGGAAGAGGTCGGTGTCGTCCAACCTTACAAGAGGTCGGTCATTCTTGTCTTCGT
Organism: Arachis hypogaea; assembly: GCF_003086295.3. NCBI lineage: Eukaryota > Viridiplantae > Streptophyta > Magnoliopsida > Fabales > Fabaceae > Arachis > Arachis hypogaea. Next base: position 77,913,392 of record NC_092052.1, read on the forward strand.
CCAATCCGGATCATGTAGCTCGACCCAGGGTATGAACAATGCCCCTGCTTGAGTTCAGACCTTTCCATAAGATCGTGCTTTCTACGCTTCGATTTCTTTGGGGAAGTTGTGCTTAAGCATTTTTGGTTCAATCTGTTCTTTCGTTTGCGAGTTTTATGCTGTGTTTGAAACAGTAGTAGAGAATGACTATTTCTATGCTTCTGAAAGAGGCAACACTAGAGGAGTAATGGAGCTAAACAATGTAGATGCTCTGCTAGCCCAAAACAAGCTCATTACCAAGCAGCTGGCTGACCTCACCAAGAAGATAGAGAGGAACCAAGTAGCAGCAATCACCACTTCATCAACAACCCAAGAAGGAGTTAATGAAGAAGCGGAGGGTAGTCAGGAGCAAGCCAACTACATTGGGAATTCACCTAGGCAAAACCGTGATCCACACTCCAAGACCTACAACCTTGGATGGAGGAATCACCCAAACTTTGGGTGGAGAAATCAACAAGACCAAGGCCCAGATCAAAGACCTTCAAATCCCAACAACAATGCAGCCCACCAACATTTCACATCTAGACCATATCAGCACCCACATAACCAACCCTCTCAACACCTTTACCAAGGCCAAAATAACCCTCCTCATCCTTCCACCTCTAATCCCAATCTACCATCATTTGATGACAGACTCTTAAGGATTGAGAATCTACTTGAAGGCATAGGCAAAGAGATTCAAGACAGTAAATCATTCCGAGAAGAAGTGATGCCCAATATGCAGAATTAGGATGCTGCCTTCAAGAAACTTGAGACACAAATTGGCTACTTGTTCAAGCAAATCCCCAGCCACGACCTTCGCCGCAACACTACTTCAACCCAAAGGGAGGAATGTCAGGCTATCACCCTTTGGAGTGGGAAGGAACTGAAGGAAACCCCCCAGAAACCACAAGAAAACGACTCAAATAAAGAGGAAGAAGAGCAGGATGAAGCTCGAGTTCCCACTTTGAGTTCATTAAAAGGGGAAGGAGTGCTGAAGCCAGATGGCCCAAGAGTCCCATACCCTCAGCAATTAAAGAAGAAGGGGGACGACAACCAGTTTTTGAGATTTTTGGAAATCTTCAAGAAACTGCAAATCAACATACCCTTTGCTGAAGCCATAGAACAAATGCCACTCTACGCCAAGTTCTTAAAGGAGCTCATGACTAAGAAAAGAAGCTAGAAGAACAACGAGACTGTGATATTAACAGAAGAATGTAGTGCTATCATTCAGCACAAACTGCCCCAGAAATTGAAGGATCCCAGGAGTTTTCAGATTCCTTGTATTATAGGGGAAATCACAGTGGAGAAGGCTCTTTGTGACTTAGGAGCCAGCATCAATTTGATGTCAGTGGCTATGATAAGGAAGATGAAAATCGAGGAGGCTAAACCAACAAAAATGGCCTTACAACTGGCAGACCGATCGTTCAAATTCCCTCATGGCGTAGTAGAGGATCTGCTGGTAAAAGTGGGAGACTTCATATTCCCGGTAGATTTTGTAGTACTGGACATGCAGGAGGAAGCCAAGACCTCCATCATCCTGGGAAGGCCATTCTTGGCCACAGCTGGAGCTGTCATTGATGTCCAAAAAGGTGATCTCACCCTGAGATTACACAATGAAAAGATGACATTCAATGTGTTCAAGGCGATGAATTACCCACCAGAATAATTGGGGGAATGTATGAGGTTGGACTCACTTGAAGAGGAAGCGCAGGAGAATTTTGAAGAAGAAGAGCCCGAAAGGTTAATAGAGGAGGAGTATACATCAAGTGAAGAGGTTGCAACAACAGAGATTGGCATACAAGATGCACCAAAGGAAGAGGATGAAAAGATAGAGGCACCCAAACTTGAGCTCAAAGCACTACCACCCACACTCAAATATGCATACCTAGGAAAGAATGAAAGCTACCCGGTAATCATAAACTCATCCCTCAGTCAAGATCAAGAGGATGAACTACTCCAAGTATTGCTGAAGCATAAGGACGCCATTGGATAGACCCTTGCTGACTTGAAGGGAATCAGTTCAGCCATATGCATGGATAAGATACTGTTGGAAGATGATGCCAAACCATCCATTCAATCCCAGAGAAGGCTGAACCCAATCATGAAGGAAGTGGTACAGAAGGAGGTTATGAAGCTATGGCAGGGAGGAGTCATTTACCCAATCTCGGACAGCCCCTGGGTCAGCCCCGTGCATGTCGTGCCCAAAAAGGGAGGAATCACTGTAGTTCCCAATGAGAAGAACGAACTAATTCCTACAAGGACCGTTACAGGATGGCGGATGTGCATAGACTATCGAAAACTCAATGAGGCTACACGAAAGGATCATTTCCCCTCCCTTTCATGGATCAGATGTTGGAAAGACTCGCAGGACACGCATATTACTGTTTTCTTGATGGTTATTCAGGATATAACCAAATAGTGGTTGATCCCAGAGACCAAGAGAAAACTTTATTTACTTGTCCATATGGAGTGTTTGCCTACAGGCGCATGCCATTTGGGTTATGTAATGCACCTGCGACTTTCCAACGCTGCATGCTTTCCATCTTTTCAGATATAATAGAGAAATTCATTGAAGTTTTTATGGATGATTTCTCAGTATTCGGAGATTCCTTTACTAGCTGCCTGAATCACCTTGCCTTGGTATTGAAAAGGTGCCAAGAGACCAATCTGGTCTTAAACTGGGAGAAATGTCACTTTATGGTGACAGGAGGAATAGTCCTTGGCCATAAAGTTTCTAACCAAGGCATTGAAGTGGACAGGGCTAAAGTGGAACTTATTAAAAAACTTCCTCCACCCAGTGATGTCAAGGCAATTAGGAGCTTTTTAGGGCATGCGGGTTTTTACAGAAGGTTTATTAAAGATTTTTCAAAGATAGCCAAGCCCTTAAGCAATCTTCTTGTATCTGATACACCATTTATCTTCGATGAAACATGCATGTTAGCATTTAAAAATTTGAAAATGAGGTTGTCCTCTGCTCCTATCGTTTCCCCACCTGATTGGAACTTACCATTTGAATTGATGTGTGACGCATCTGATTTTGCAGTTGGGGCAGTGTTAGGACAGAGGAAAGATAACTTAGTCCATGTGATATACTATGCGAGCAAAGTCCTTAATGATACTCAAAGAAATTATACCACTACTGAAAAGGAGTTGCTAGCAATAGTTTTTGCATTTGACAAGTTTAGATCGTACCTCATTGGCGCTAAAGTGATTGTTTTTACAGATCACACAGCACTTAAATATTTGTTTGCCAAGCAAGAATCAAAACCAAGACTAATAAGATGGATCTTATTGTTGTAGGAATTCAATATTGAAATCAGAGACAAGAAATGAGTGGAGAACAAGGCAGCATATCACCTATCCAGGATTCCTCACGATAAAGGTGGAGCACCTGATACGAGTGTGAACGAGCTCTTCCCTGATGAGCAGTTGATGACAGTTCACAAAGCACCATGGTTCGCAGACATTGCCAACTTCAAGGCAACTGGGGCCTTGCCTCCAGAGATCAATAAACATAAAAAAAGGAAGCTCATGAATGATGCAAAGTACTTTGTCTGGGATGAGCCATATCTATTCAAGAAGTGTTCAGATGGAATCCTTAGAAGATGTGTTTCGGAAGAAGAAGGACGAGAGGTCCTATGGAATTGCCACGGCTCATGCTATGGAGGCCACTTTGGAGGGGAAAGAACTGCAGCTAAGGTGTTACAAAGCGGATTCTTTTGGCCCACCCTTTTCAAGGATGCCAAAGAACTAGTGAAAAGCTGCAATAAATGCCAAAGATCTGGGAACTTGCCCAAAAGAAATGAGATGCCACAAAATTTCATCTTGGAACTAGAACTGTTTGATGTGTGGGGAATCGATTTCATGGGACCATTCCCAACCTCATATGCAAACAAGTACATCTTGGTAGCAGTGGATTACGTTTCCAAGTGGGTAGAGGCTATTGCAACCCCAACGAATGATAACAAGGTGGTCATGAACTTCCTCAGAAAGAATATCTTTATCCGGTTTGGAGTTCCACGAGCACTCATCAGTGATGGAGGGAGCTATTTTTGCAACAGACCACTAGAGGCTCTTCTCCTACGATATGGGGTAACACACAAGGTAGCCACGCCTTACCATCCCCAAACAAGTGGACAAACTGAGATATCCAACAGAGAGCTAAAGAGGATTCTGGAAAAGACTGACTGTAGGTGCATCAAGAAAAGATTGGTCGAAGAAGCTAGATGATGCTCTTTGGGCATACAGAACAGCATTCAAAACACCACTTGGAATGTCCCCATATCAACTGGTGTATGGAAAGCTTGTCATTTACCACTGGAGCTGGAACACAAATCTCTCTGGGCTATCAAGATACTAAATTTTGACAGCATTGCTACTGGTGCAAAGAGGATCTTGCAACTGTAAGAGATGGAGGAATTCAGGTCACAAGCCTATGAAAATACCAAAATATACAAAGAGAAGGCAAAGAGAAGACATGACCTGCATCTTGCACCAAGGAGTTTCGAAAAAGGGCAGCAAGTACTCCTCTACAATTCCAAATTAAGACTGTTCCCAGGAAAACTCAAATCAAGGTGGTCCGGCCCTTTTCTTGTCACAAGGGTCTCACCATATGGACACATCGAAATCATGGATGAAGGTTCAGAGAGGACTTTTACAGTGAACGGACAAAGACTCAAGCATTATCTGGGCAACATGGGAGAAAACCCCAGAGTAAAGTATCATCTCAAGTAAAGGAGGAATCGTCGAGCTAGCGGTGATAAAAAAAGCGCTCTGTTGGGAGGCAACCCAACCTCAGGTAGTTTCCTTTTCATTTTTATTTCAATAAAGTTCACAAGTTGTTTCCCCTGTATTGCGAGAAGCTAAGTTTGGTGTTCCACACCAAAACAATCCAAGAGTGAAAGTGTAATTCTAAGTTTGGTGTTTCACCAAAGGAATTCAGTTAGAATCACACACCACTCCTAAAGCACATTGCTAGCTCCAGTCAATCAATGGAAACCACTTCGATTTAGTTAGATTTTAGTTAATAATTGTTTTGTTAAACAACAAGATATGAGGTTCTATGCATAAATGCAAGGTTCTGTACTAGGCAAGGAACTAAGTTTGGTGTTCACACACCAAATTAAGTTCATAAGTCACAAGCATACATGCAAGCTAACTGTTTCTCGAATGCTTTGGAACAAGCAACTTCCAATAACTTTGCAGGAATCTTATGAGGAAATGGTGCACCTTCACCCAAGGAAGTGAGGTAGCAAAGACCAGGATGATGACAAAAAGAGGGCAACTAGAAACCATCACCTGAAGGTTGTATTATCACTTAATTCCATGTACTTAGAATGTTGAAAATTGGAAGTCCAAATGCAATCTTGATTAATAGTTACATATTAGTTTGAACCTTTTTAAATTCTATCTTTTAAAGTTTTGTGTTGAAGAGGTCTATGATTGCTAGTCTTTATGTCACTGCATCATCACTTGGCTTACTTGTATGCTTGATCCTTTAAATCAAATGAAAAGAGAATGAGTGTTTACAAAAGACCAGAGTGGAGTTCATACTATGGAGTAAGTTCATGAGTTTATGGTGTGATCATAAGTTAGCTAAGTTGGTTCAACCACAAGGTGGGAAGACAACTATCTGTCATGAATACTATGCTTTGAACATACACACGAGACTAGCTAAATAACAAGATCCTAATAAGAAAAAGGGGAAAAATGAAAGTAGAAAAATAAAAGAAAAAGAGTAAGCAATAAGGCTAGGCACCAATGGTTTTAATCTTGAAGCATGTGTCTGTGGTGTTCCTGTGTGAGGGATTTACTTGGATGAATAAGCTCTTAGGGGTGCCTTATCACTTGGTAACTTGGGTTAACTAACTCGGGATTATCAGCTGAAAGTCCACTATCAAGAGTAACCCCCACTACAGAGCATTTAGTAACCCAAAGAGGTGCTGGACACCAAGGTCTCAAGAAAGAAAATAAACAAACCATGTGCCTGTGGTGTGTATGTATGGGGGAGAGACTTGAGGAAGTAAGTCCTTAGGGGTGCTTAACACCTAGCACCTTGAACCAACTGGTTCGGGAGTGTTGGCTGAAAGCTTATTTTAAAGAGTTGCCCCCTTACAGAGCACTTAGCTTAAGAACACAAATAAGCCCTGAAATGACAACAAAAGGATCAATGAATAAAAGTCTCATGGGATGCAATCACAGTGAGTATTCTAGGACATGATAAAGGTCTGAAAGCCAGGAATGAACCTAAGTTGCTATGCATGAAACCACCATAAAACCAGGGACATGACTTCCACAAGTATGACTCATTTCTCTTGGCATTCCATTCATCATTCTCTTGTTCCAGTACTTGTTTAGGACAAGCAAGCTTTAAGTTTGGTGTTGTGATGCCAGGACATTTTGGCCAGTTTCACTGACCTTTTCTTTACTAATTTTAAGGTAGTTTCATGCATTTCCTTAGAAAATAAGCTAGTCTTGGGTAGATATTCACTTACATCTTGATTCAAGCATACATTGTGCACTTTACATGATTTCATAAGGATTTTGCATGAAATTAATGACAAAATTGGATGTTGCATTTCCCATGACTTGGACTAGAATTTTGATGCACTTTATTGCTTGATTTCAAGACAAAGGAAGCAAGGAAGAACCACGTTAGCAGCCACGTTAGTCTCACTAACGTGACTTCTAACGTAGGAATGGGAGCTAGCTTGCAAAGTGATTGAGAAAAGTAATCGCCAATAATGTCTTCGAAGCCATCATAGCCCACGTTAAGAGTCACGTTAACTAAGTTAACGTGAACTCTAACATGGAGGAAAGAAAATGGAGCCAACGTTAGTGACACTTACCTTTGTCACTAACGTTGGGCCAAGCTCATAAGTGGCCACGTTAGTTGCCACGTTAACTTAGTTAACGTGGCTTCTAACGTTAAGAAGCAAAAGAGAAGCCAACGTTAGTGACATTCACCTTTGTCACTAACGTTGGCCAAGCCTCCACAAGCCACGTTAACTTCCACGTTTATTTAGTTAACGTGGAAGCCAATGTGGAGAAAGTATATGATCGCCAACGTTAGTGACACCTAACTTTGTCACTAACGTTGGAATGAACCACACAAGCCACAATGAGCCACGTTAACTCCCAAGTTAACTTAGTTAACGTGGAAGCTAACGTGAAGAAGAGAGATGATGAGCCAACGTTAGTGACATTCACCTTTGTCACTAACGTTGGAGATGGCTAGCATTGCTACGTTAGAGGCCACGTTAACTAGGTTAACGTGGCCTCTAACGTGGGAGATAGGGGCACATTGGAACGTTAGTGACAAAGGTAAGTGTCACTAACGTTCTCGAAGGTTGGCAAGCTAACGTTAAGAGCCACGTTAACTAAGTTAACGTGGACTCTAACGTAAGAAAGGGGGAGCTTCTCAACGTTATTGGGAAAGGTAAGTCCCAATAACGTGTGTGAAGGACCAAGAGGCAACGTTAGTGGCAACGTTTGTGCCACTAACGTTGAGGTTAACGTGGCTCTAACTTGGGTAAGGAACGTTAGTGAAAAAGGTGATTGTCACTAACGTTCTCGAACCTACATTTTTACTTAACGTTAACACCACTAACGTCCTAAGCTAAAGTCCCTGCCCACTTCACACGTTCTCTCTGCAAGTAAAGCTAAGCTCAATGAAGAAGATAACTGCTTCAAACTCAAGATCCAAAGGCCCATACCCAAGACTTAGAGAGCCAACTAGAAGATCAGAAGAGTAGTATATATAGGAGTAGCTTTGAATTGATTAGAAAGATTGGAAATTGGGAAAACTACTCTCTGTATTTTACCATTCTCTGCACTTCTAGTTTTGTTTTCATCATGTATTCTCCATCTTTGCTTTCATTTTCCAGAGCTATGAACAACTAAATCCCTTTCATTGGGTTAGGGAGTTCTGTTGTAATTTGTGGATCAATACTAGTTTTCATTATTCTTCTTCGATCTGTTCTTTTGATTTTACTTGAAAGCTTTAGATCTTCATCCAATTGGATAGTTATCTTGGAAAAGAAGCTATTCAAACTTGGATCTCTTCTGAACCTTGAAAGAAGAATGAAGAGATCATGCTAGAAATGCTTTCTCATGCTGGACCAAATTGGGTTTGGATGGATATGTGACTATAATCCTCTCAATACTTGATTTGGGAAATGCATGTGGTATAATCAGTGACCATACTTCATCTCTTCTCATGAGCAATTAACCAAGGAATTGGTTATTGATCAAGATTTGAGAGATCGAATTACAAGGAATTATAATTCGATCACTTAATATTGCCAAGGAGATAATGAATGCATTGATTGAGGAAGAGATGAAAATGAAATTGATCCGAAGAATGCAACATCTCCTGAGCCCAATGAACTCACCATTTCTGATCTTACCCATTCTCTTTAATTTCTGTCATTTACTTTTATGAGCAATTACCCCATTCCCATTTACAATTCTGCAATTTACTTTCCGTCATTTATTTCCAGCTCTTTATTTCTAGAATTTACTTCTTCTGTTATTTACCTTCCTGCCATTTTATTTTCTGCAATTCTCAACTCAAATACTGATTCGCTCAACTAGAACATTCCTCTAATTAAAATTGCTTGATCAATCAATCTCTGTGGGATTCGACCTCACTCTATTGTGAGTTTTTACTTGAGACGAATTCGGTACACTTGCCGAAGGAAAATTGTCACGAGACAAGTTTTCCGTGCATCAGAAGTTGGGAATTAGGATCATTGAGGTCAAGTTTTCAAGGCATAGGGACCATGATAGCAAGCATGCTACTTTGTATGGGTCTAGGAAGAATACTTGGTGTACTAAAGAGAATTCTATATGCTGACCACCCGAACGGAAAAAGCATGAAGATCAACTTGAAGACGAGTGCAAAAATAAGATATGGGATCCTGGATCAAAGCATGAAGACCAACTATGGGAGCTCATATCTTGGGTGGAACTCCATCCAAACTTGATGAAGATGGTTGGAATTTCTGTCAACCATTTGAGGAGCAAAGATCCTTGGAGAATCAAGGATGAGTACAAGCACAAGCCATCATGACAAAGAGCATCTCAAATGTCCAACTTAAGGACTTAAACTAAAAGTGCTAGGTGGGAGACACCCCACCATGGTAGACTCTTTCCACTCTCTTGTAGCTTTGATTAATAAATGATTGAGTTACCATTGTAGGTAGTTTTCTCTTCATATAGTCTCTTATCAATAATTCGGTTGGTTGTTGCATAACATGCAAAATTTGCTTGCTAGTAGTTGGAAAAGTTTCAAAACCAAAAAAAAGATTTTCGTGATTTTGTATTTTGATTAGTTTAGAGTTGTGAGCAGTGTTAGGGAGATGTTTAGCTTTTTTTGTATCCCTATATAAAAAAAGCAGGGACGCGCGCGCATGCTATACGTGCACGCGTCCATGAGCAGATGCACCCCTGGTTCATTTTCCAGAGAGTTGGGCAACCCTTGCGCAAACATTAAGCTTCTAGAACAAACCTCATGCATGCGTATGCGTACAGCACGCATACGCGTCGATTGCGTTTAAAAAAGAGCATGCGCACGTGTACATGACGCGTACGCGTCGAGGCGCTGATACAACTCCCATACTTAGGACCCGAGAGTTGTGCTAACTCCCGGCCAACATCAAGCCTCTAGCCCAACTCCTATCCCACGCGGATGCGTACATCACGCGTACGCGTCCATGCACATATTTCCGTCCACACCTAGGCGCGCTTGGTGCTTCTGCGTCTACCCCTTATTTTGTCCATCCACGTGGACGCGTGTAACAACCCTGATTTTCGAGTATGCGAGATCTTTTCCGAAGGCACGAAATCCTCCGGAAGATCAGTAAGGGGAGAACCTCTGATATATCATCAAGTATCTCAATCCTCATTGTCATTATGTCATCTTTAAGATAGAACCTTTTCTGAGGCACGCTCGATAACGTAGTCACGAAAAACCCAGTTTTTGAACCGTATCGGTTAAGAATTTTGATTCTGTTTTTTGTAAATAGTCTCAGTTTGATGAATCGGACTCGATTCATGAGAGAAGAGAGATAATAGGATAATATTATCATTATATTAGTATTAGAAGCTTCTTGAATGATATTATAAGGTTACTGGTCTGTTTTAGTTAAAAACAGGAAATCGGTTTAACCGGGTTCACAGTTTACCAGTGCAGCTTAGCACCGGTACTCTCTGATGACTTTAGCAATGCTAAGGCCTCATTATACATGCTTTATTCTCATATTAAATATGTTACTAGTGTCTTTTATGCTAGTAGCTCAGAAAAGAATTTTTAGAGATGTTTTTACGTGTGTTCCGATACACCTAGTTTTAGTAGTTATACACCTGAGATATTTTAATATTATTTTAATCCACCTTCAAGCCAACCAATCATAACTCACCCTACACCCCCAAGACACTCCAAGGCTGTCTCATTTTTTCATTTTGGCCGAAAATAACAAGAGAGAAAAGAGAGAAACTTTCATGAACACTTAATCTTCAAAGCTTGATTTCTTCTGAACTAAAACTCAAATCAAAATTCCAATTTCACCAAAATGATCCTCTCTTCTTCCTCTAAAAAACCATATAACTTATCAAGGCTGGAAATAAGGTGAGATGGCTGTCTCCCTCCCTCTTCAATTCGGTTTTCAAGGAAAACAATGCAAAACATGTGTTTTCTTGATGTTTTTCCTTAGGAATCATGCTTAACTTGATTTGAGGGCCAAGAAACGTGAATTTACAGCAAGTATAAGGTTATAAATCACTTCCTGACATGCTGAGTGATATTTGGTTAGTTGAGGGTTTTTGGATTTAAAGTTGTTCTTGATGTGATTTAGAAGGAAAAAGTGCTTAAGGACCACCTGAAAGTCTAACCGAATTAGGAGCAGCAAAACCAAGTAGGGTTTGAAAAATTTAATCTTGATTGATTGTGTTTGAGTTGTGTAATTATGATATGGTTTGGTTGTGCTTGAAATTGATTGTTTATATGAGTGATTCTTGTTGAAAATTTGGTGAAATTTTGATGAAATTCAAGCTATGAACTTGTGTTCTTGTGGCTGCTGGAAAACGAAACCCTAACCCTTAAATTGGGGTTCAATTTGTGTTAAAATCATGCAGAAAAGATGGGGTTTTATTGGCTGCTAATTTATTATCAATTATGGTAAAAATCGGTTGCTAAAAAGACTGAAAAACGGGTAAAAACAGAGAAAGAATCTGAAGAATTTATGAAGAACACAAAGAACACTTTGAGTGTGGTGAAGAACAATGAAAAACACCTTTTTGATTCATAAAAGGGCAAGGAAGTAATTAATTTGGTGTTTGGGGGGTTATTTTGTAATTTCTAAAAGTTAGGGTGGTCAAAGTAGAAATATTAAAAGTTACGGGTGGTAAAAAGTAAATTTTAAAGGTTAAAAGTTAAAGTAGGGTAATTTTCGAAAATATATTAATAAAATAATAAATAATAATAAAATATTAAATAATAATATTTAATTAAAAATAATATTTTAATAAAAATAATAAAATAATGCAAAAAAGGCAGTTTTCTGTAAAAGTTTTAGAAAGACAACTTTAAGTGCAGAATCTCATAATTACCTTCATAAAATACTTAGGGAGTGGTAATAACATGTTAGTGAGGCAAAGATAAAAGAAAGATAAAAAGTTGAAGAAAAGATAAAAGTCGAAGAAAAAGTCTGTAAAGTTTTAATGACAGAAAAACAGACAGAGATTAGTGAACGAACTAGGGCAACATAGTTAGTTCTTGAGTTCCAACTAGAGTTAGGTATAATATGAAAAGTTAAACTATTTCAGTATAGAATTAATGAACCTATACTTGGAACAGACTAAGTATTCATACCGAAATTTACATAAGCTTTAAATACATATGTTAAGCAGAGAAATCAAAGCAGAGTAAAGAAACACAGAGAACAGAGTAACCAGAGAAGAATAAAGGGATACAGAGAAAAGAGTAATCAGAGCAAAGTAAAAAGACAAAGAGATAAGAGTAATGTGATAAAGAGAAATGGTTTGAGTTAAGATGTTGTAAAAGTAAAAGGTGTAGAGTTTGTATAGCATGATTGAACAGAGAAAGAAAGAGGTACTGCATAAGAATGTGAAAGTGATGATGAATAATGAGAATGTTAATGAATGATGATAATGAGAATGATTATGTAAGAATCTGCTGCAGAGAGGCAGTCAGATAGATGGTGGTACGACCACTGAGAACGCTTTCCTGGGATACCTTGCTATAATGCTTTACTGTAAGACAGAGGTTGCTTACAGAGGTATCGAGATGAGTGTGCTCCTGTAAGACAGAGGTTGCTTACAGTGAGTGTGTTGTTGCTCCTGTAAGATAGAGGTTGCTTACAGTGAGTGTGTTGTTGCTCCTGTAAGACAGAGGTTGCTTACAGTGAGTATATTGTTGCTCCTGTAAGACAGAGGTTGCTTACAGTGAGTGTGTTGGGCGTATATTGGCTAATAAGTGCCGCCCTGCAAGACAAAGGTTGCTTGCAGTGGATATTGCCAACAGGAAAGCCTTATCCAGACAGAGGTTGCTGGGTAACGTCAGGAGCGGGTATGTAACCGACAGATGAGCTCATTACCTGCACTAGGGCTAGACATGCATCATATTTGGTTGCGCATTTCCTCTGTTATGATTGTTGTTTGAATGTATGCCTTCTTTGTTTTCATTCTATTCTCTGTGTCTGTGTTTTGTTTTCTTGTATTCTTTTGTTTGTGTTTTGCTTTTTGTTTTCTCTATTTTCTCTATTTATCTGTTTCTTCTGTCTACTGCTTCTCAGTATTCTGCTATTTATCTGCTAAATAACACGGAATTAATGAACGTAACTAATAACCCCGGCCCTACTAAGAACTCCCCAGTTCTTACCCCTTCTCTCTCCCTTCCCCCTTCAGATGGAAGCATGAGTACCCTTCCATAGTTTGCTGATGACTGTTCTGCAAAGATGATTCTGCTCTAGGTAGTCTTCTGAGTCTAGAGTGAACTCCGTTACCTGTTTATATGTATATATTGTGAGGCCAGCCAACGTCTGCACCCTGTTTATCTACAAATTTTAACCTAAGTCCTCCGTACGATGTTGCTGTTATGTGGCCACTCGATGAAGTACTTGAGAGACGTTCTTTGATGACATATGATCGTGCAGAGGATTAGTAGACGACCTTCCAACTTTTGATGATGATCCACCTGACTTGAGTTTTGAAGACCTAGAACGTATTTTCCCTCGCTTTAGTAGTTTAGAGGGACTAGGTGAGTATAGAGTCTAGGCTAGCTTGGGCGCCAGCTTAGGGACTTCTTGAACAGGTCAGGACCTGGGATGTTGTATGTATATATATGTATATAGTTATTATCTAGCTATGTCTAGGGGTGTTCTAACTAAAAGTCTATACTCTAATAAAGGCTGGATCACCGAATATTGTCAATTGTTTGTTAATCCAAACGTTTTTAAAAAAAAAAGTACCTCGTAAAATAACTACGCTTTTAACAACGAATCAGGCTCATATAATAAAGAATAGATAATAATTAGGTAGACAAGTTGGTAGCGCTCAGTTTCTAGTATGATCATGACGTACCAGAAATTGGGTCGTTATAACGCGCACGGTGCGCGCACGCGTGGATTCAAAAACCATAACCCCATCCACGCGAGGCCCATAGCGCAGTCCCGTACCCTAAACCCCTCTTCTCTCTAACGTTCCTTCTCCTCCCTCTTTACTCCCAAAACCAACACCGCGACCACCACACCGGCGACCTCACAGCCGCCACCGTCATCCTCTTCCCTCCTCTCTTTCTCTTTTCCTCGCTTCCTTTCTCTCACCGTTTCTCCTCTCACCCATCTCTCTCTCATCTCTGTCGACCAATCGCCGCCAGCAACTGCCGTGGCAACCATTGTTGTCGACGGTGACCCGCAACCACCAACCCTCATCAACCCTTTCTCTGCTTCACCCAGTCGAACCCCATCTCTGCTCCTTGCTTCCCTGTTCTTTGAGCCACACCTTTACTCACTTCTCCTACTCTCCTTCAACAACCACCGCAAGCTCCACTGCGCTGCTACCATTCTTGGGTAGTGCTACAGCTCTGCTACCTCCTCCTTTCCATTCTCCCATTCTATTTCTCTCTGCCTCTGCACTCCAGGTTCCTTACCTCCTGCATGTTTTACTTGATCCTAGGTTGTTAGGTAGCTAGGTTGTGGTTAGAAGATCCTAGGCTTGATAACTGCTCCGTTTGTGTTTATTTGTTTGAATGTTGCATGCTTTGCTGAGTGATGTTGGTATGATATACTGTGTTTGTTTCATGTGACTTGATTCTCCTGCTACCTTGCTTGATTAATGCTACCCGAATCATATGCATTCCATGATTAATCTACCTGTTGGTTATGACTGGGATTCATCTGTAATCTGTTTTGCTGCTTTCTGCTATCCAGGAACATTTGAATTACTGCCGGAATGCTGCCCAAATTTCTCGAAACTATTTTGGTTTTAAACTCGTTACCTAGAACTGAACTTGGTATTATAGAAATTAAGTTTTGTTTGACTTACGCCAAGTTCAATTTCTAGGCTAATTTGCTCGGCTTTTTCTTGTTCATTGTGCTTCCGTGATACGCATTGAACCTTCATGTGCTTTCACTTTTCAAGTTAAAGCAAATGCATTTTTGACTCACAACAAGCTTCCCATTTGCTTTTAACTTGCAATTCCCCTAAATGCAGTTCATTCTTTTGCACTAATTGGTGCATTTCGCTCGTGTAACTCTCTTGACTCAAACTGGTTTCTAACTTGATTTAGTTACACAAAGCACATATTTCACTTTTGCAAACACCAATTGTTGTACATTTAGTGACCGTGACACTTGTTGATGACTTGCTTCCCATTTATATGCTTTCATGCATTTTTGATGTTTCATCATCAATTAGTACATCCTTTCCTCATGATTGTGAGTTTGCTTGTTGAACTTCTATTGAGTAAACCAATAGCCGTCATACCACTAATGTTATAACCAACTTTCTAACCTTTAACGTGATTAACTTGATAACTTTCTTTTTGATCTTAAACTAACCCATTGATCATTCTTTTGGGTATGATGCTTATTGAACCTAATACACAAGCATTGTGGACTTATTGTTTGAAATCTTGGTTTATGGCTTTGTTTCCTGTGATTACTTGCATTCCAAGTTTTCATCATTTTTGACTCACTTCATGATTGCTTGTCACTCGTCTTGTATTCTGAATATGTCATTCCTTGCTTTCTATTCCTCTACTTGGCTTAATTGTTTATATCCTGTCATATCTGCTTTTTAGGATGGCTGATCGAGGTACAGCCAAGGCTACTACCTCAAGAAAGAGGAAAAAATCTCAGGCCCCTTCTACCTCTCCTTTTGTGGACTATACAAAAAACCCGATTAATGATAAGGAGAAGGCCGATCAATTGCTGCCTGTCCCAAACACAGATAGGTTCCCTAACCTATACTGTGAACTTCATTTCCCAAGCTACAATAAAAAGAACCTGAATATAAAAAAGAAGCTGGCCATTCCATCTGACCTGAGGCTAACCATTAATAACCATATTGAGAGAATGGGCCAGGATTTCATTGATAGAGAGCTGGGTAGGGTGAACAGATCTTGGGTTCAAGAGTTTTATTGTAACTTCTTCAGATACACCCTTGAGTTGGTTCTCATCAGAGGCAGCCAAGTGCCAATCACGAAAGCCGCCATTGAGGATGCACTCCACTGTAGGCCTAAGACCAGTGAGAAGGATGCTTTTGAGCTGGTTGAGGTGGAGTTGCACTGTATGACATTCGATTATGATGCTTTGAGGGATGTAGTCGCCACCCCGGATGCCCCTTGGGTGATGGACTCTGACAAAAGGAAGCCCAAGGGGATGCTATTTACTTATCTGACTAGGGAGGCCAGGACGCGACAGCAGATCTTTGCCCATTACGTCATGCCGACCACTCATTTCTCTGAGATTTCAGTTTCCATGCTTGTCCTAATCAGCTGTGTCCTGGAGGGGAAGGAGGTATATTTCCCCCAGCTGATTAGGAGGTTCATGTGGCGCGCTCACATCCGTTGCTCATTCCCATTTCCGACATTGGTCACACAGATGATCCAGAGAGTCAGCGTTTCGTGGCTAGCAGATGATGTGTCTCCACCCCCACCCTCCCTGAGAAGGAGGAGGTGACGATTCCATGGGGGACATGGGTGCACGAGAAGCCCGCATCCAGGCGCCGGTCTCGAGCCAGAGCAGCACTGGAGGTAGTTACACCCTCTTCAGCAGCAGCAACAATACCTTTACCACCAATACCAGCACCCCAGCGGACCTACCTTCTGGTTCAGCACCTGTTCCGGTTCATAGAGCGCACTGAGCACCATATCATGTGATGCCTTGATAGAGTGGATCAGGCATTCATGGCACAGGGTGTTGAGTTACCCCCTCTTCCGGACTCTTCCGCATCCGATGAGTAGGAGCCGGCCCAGCCGGAGGCACCTCCATTGACGCAGGTGGTGCACGAAATTGTGATTACACTTTTTACAACTCCGCACAACTAACCAGCAAGTGCACTGGGTCGTCCAAGTAATACCTTACGTGAGTAAGGGTCGATCCCACGGAGATTGTTGGCTTGAAGCAAGCTATGGTTATTTTGTAAATCTTAGTCAGGAGATTAATGATAAGAGTGATTGTATTTATGAAAAATAAATAACATGAAATAAATAGTACTTGTGATTCAGTAATGAGAAACAGGCTGAGGTTTCGGAGATGCTCTGTCGTCTGAATCTCTGCTTTCCTACTGTCTTCTTCTCCAAACATGCATGGCTTCCTTCAATGGCAAGCTTTATGATCCTCTCGGATGAAAAATACTAGGTACGATCTCTGAACGGCTAATCAACTGTCGGATTTCTCGTCTCGGATGAAAAATACCATGTACAGCTACCACACGGCTAATCATCTGTCGGTTTCCGCTGGTGTCGGAATAGGACCCTTGTCCTTTTGCACACTGTCACTGTGCCCAACATTCGCAGGTTTGAAGCCCGTCACAGTTATCCCTTTTTAGATCCTACTCAGAATACCACAGACAAGGTTTAGACTTTTCGGATCCTAGGAATGCTGCCAATTGGTTCTAGCCTATACCACGAAGATACTAGTCTCACGGGCTCGGTCCGTGTATTAGATACCCAAGAGATACGCACTCAAGCTGTTGTCCAATGACTACGTTGAGCTCAGATAGAATGGGAGTGGTTGTCAGGCATGCGTTCATAGATTTGAGGATAATGATGAGTGTCACGGATCATCATATTCTCTATATTGAAGTACGAGTGAGTATCTTAGAATAGAAAGCGTGATTGAATAGAAAACAGTAGTAATTATATTAATCCTTTGAAACACAGCAGAGCTCCTCACCCCCACCTATGGGGTTTAGAGGCTCATACTGTAGAAGATACAATATGAAGTGTAAAATGTCATAAGGTGCTTAATGAATCTCTAAAAGTAGTTTTTATACTAAACTAGTAACTTAGGTTTACAGAAAAATGAGTAACTAAGTGCAGATAGTGCAAAAATTCACTTCTGGGACCCACTTGGTGTGTGTTTGGGCTGAGATTTCAAGCTTTCACGTGCATATGCCTAAAGTTGGCGTTAAACACCACCTTGAGTGCCAAAATGGCGATTAACGCCAAGAAAGGTGCCAGTTCTGGCATTTTACGCCAGAAAATTTTTGGCTGGATTTTAACGCCAGTGTGGGCCATCAAATCTCGGGCAAAGCATAAACTATTATATATTGCTGGAAAGCCCAAGATGTGTACTTTCCAATGCGATTGAGAGCACGCCAATTGGGCTTCTGTAGCTCTAGAAAATACACTTCGAGTGCAGGAGGGTCAGAATCCAACAGCATCTGCAGTCCTTTTTTAGCCTCTGAATGAGATTTTTGCTCAGATCCCTCAATTTCCGCCAGAAAATACTTGAAATTACAGAAAAACACACAAACTCATAGTAAATTCCAGAAATGTGATTTTTGAATAAAAACTAATAAAAATATAATAAAATGTAACTAAAATATACTAAAAACTATGTAAAAACAATGCCAAAAAGGGTATAAATTATCTGCTCATCACAACACCAAACTTAAATTGTTGCTTGTCCCCAAGCAACTAAAAACAAAATAGATTAAAAAGAAGAGAAAATACAATAAATTTCAAATATCAATGTAGCTCAGTTCCAATTAAATAAGTGGGACTAGTAGCTTTTTGTTTCTGAACATTTTTGGCATCTCACTTTATCCTTTGAAGTTCAGAATGATTGGCATCCATAGGAACTCAGAATTCAGATAGTGTTATTGATTCTCCTAGTTCAGTTTGTTGATTCTTGAACACAGCTACTTTATGAGTCTTGGCCGTGACCCTAAGCATTTTGTTTTCCAGTATTACCACCGGATACATAAATGCCACAGACACATAACTGGGTGAACCTTTTCAGATTGTGACTTAGCTTTGCTAGAGTCCCTAGTTAGAGGTGCCCAGAGCTCTTAAGCACACTCTTTTTGCTTTGGACCACGACTTTAACCGCTCAGTCTCAAGCTTTTCACTTGACACCTTCACGCTACAAGCACATGGTTAGGGACAGCTTGGTTTAGCCGCTTAGGCTAGGATTTATTTCTTTGAGCCCTCCTATCCATTAATGCTCAAAGCCTTGGGTCCTTTTTACCCTTGCCTTTTAGTTTAAAGGGTTATTGGCTTTTTTTGCTTGCTTTTGTTTCTTTTTGTTTCTTTTTCTTTATTTTTTTTGCTTCTTTTTTTTCGCAAGCTTTGTGTTCTTCACTACTTTTTCTTGCTTCAAGAATCAATTTTATGATTTTTCAGATTATCAATAACATTTCTCTTTTTTCATTATTCTTCCAAGAGCCAACAATTTTAACATTCATAAACCTCACTCTAAAAAATATGCACTGTTCAAGCATTCATTTAGAAAATAAAAAGTATTGCCACCACATCAAAATAATTAGATTATTTCCAATATAAAATTCGTAATCCATGTATTTTTTTTCTTTTTCAGAAAACATTTCTTTTATTTAAGAAAGGTGAAGGATTCATGGGACATTCATAGCTTTTAAGACATAGACACTAAACTTTTAATAATCATGTAATAAAAATAAGACATAAAATAAACATAAAAGCAGACAATTAATAATAAAAGAAAGGAAATTAAAGACATAAAAATAAATAACTCTAATACTAATGCTCATGTAACTCTTATAATAGGTTTCTAATAATAAAATTATCACAGAGTTGGGACTCAACAACCTTGATTTTGAGGGGTAGGTGCTCCTTCAATCTGTCGGACGTTCAACTCTTCAAGGGACAGCTTTTGACGCTTTAGCTCCTGTATCTCGCGCCCTTGTTCTCTTGTTCTATGAGCATTTTGCAGAGCATGCTGTTTTGATTCTGTGTTCTTCTTTGAGTTGATTCACAGCTTCTTGCAGCTTGGTGACAGATGCTTCTAAGCGGGCCCAGTAGTCAAATTGAGGAATTTCTGGGAGGAGCTCATGTGCCCCCCTCTTGATGAGGTTATCTTGAATTTGAGGTCCATCCATCACTTTTTTGATGATTGGGCATTCAACTGTGATATATTCATCCACACCCATCTGTACCCCCGCATCTTTGCATAACAGACTAATCAAGCTTGGGTAGGCCAATTTGGCCTCAGTGGATTCCTTGTTTGTAAACATGTAAATTTCAGCAGGGATCAGCTGATGAATCTCTACCTCCTTCCCCAGCATAATACAGTGAATCATCACTACCCTCTTGACAGTGACTTCAGATCAGTTGCTGGTTGGGAGTATAGAATGCCCAATGAAATCCAGCCAACCTTAGCAACTGGTTTGAGATCACCTCTCTTTAGTTGGTTTGGGACACCTTTTGAATTAGTAATCCACTTGGTTCCAGGGAGGCATATGTCCTCTAGAACTTGATCTAGCCTTTTATCCTTGGCCATTCTCCTATTAAAGAACTCTGGATCATCTTGTAGTTGAGGAAGTTTAAGAACTTCTCTCACTTTGTCAAAGTAGAAGTAAATAATCTTCCCTTTGACCATAGTCCGGAAGGAGTAGAAAGCAGTTCCCTCTAATCTTTGCTTTTCTGTCATCCACAAATTTGCATAAAATTCCTGGACCATGTTTCTTCCAACATGTATCTCAGGATTTGCCAGGACTTCCTAGCCCCTGTTTTGAATCTGCTCTTGGATCTCCGGATATTCATCTTCTTTCAGATTGAACCTAACTTCCGGGATCACTGATCTTCTGCACAGAATTTTGAAATAATGGTCTATATGTTCTTTGGTGCAGAAGTTCTCATGCATCCAACGTGGTTTTGGATTGCTCTCTTTCTTGTCTTTTGAAGCGGTTTGTCTTCCTTTGGGTGCCATGAGATTAGTTTGTTTTAACTCAGGGATCACAGAAATCACACCAAACATAGAGATTTGCTTGTCCTCAAGGAAAATAAAAAGAAAGAAGATGAATAGATGGAGAGAAGGATTCGAATGATGGAGGAGAGGGGATGGCCGAATTTATAAATAAAGGGCAGGGAGGGAAGGGGTTCGAAATTTTTAGAAAAAGATATGATTTGAAAGATATGATTGATAAAAGATAAACATAATATGAAAAAGAGAAGATTGTTTTCAAAATTTAAGAGATATGAAAAAGATATGAGGAAGTTAGATCTGAATTTTTGTTTATGCATCTAAGAATTAAAAGATAATAGGAATGTGTTTAAAAAGATTTGAAAAGAAATTGGAAATATGAATGAGTTTTTGAAAAGGATTTGAAAAGAATTGAAAAAGAATTAAAAAGAATTTATAAGATTATAAATTTTTGTCAATGGAAATTAAAAAATGAATGTTTATAATGTTTGGATGCAGAAAATTTTGATTTAAAACATGAAAATTCGAAAAAAATTGAATTGGAAACGAAATTACCTCTCCCCTAGCTGTTCTGGCATTAAACGCCCAGAATGATAGCCATTATGGCGTTTAACGCCCATCTGGTGGCCATTTTGGGCGTTTAACGCCCAGCCAGGTACCTTGGCTGGCGTTAAACGCCAGAAATTCTTTTTTACTGGGCGTTTTTGTGATCGCCCAGAATGCTGCCATTTCTGGCGTAAAACGCCCAGAATGCTGCCCATTCTGGCGTTTAATGCCCAGAATGATACCTTTACTGGCGTTTAACGCCCAAATTGCCTCTTTACTGGCATTTTGATGCCAGTGAGCTTTTTTTCTCTGTGATTCTTCTGCTTTATGTTCTGAACCTTCATTTCCCTGACTTGTTCACTGAAAAGCTTTACTAAACATGAACAACAAAATTAAATGGACTTATGTAATTGTTATAAACATCTAAATTTTTGCTAATGGCTGGGTTGCCTCCCAGTAACTGCTTCTTTACTGTCTTTAGCTGGACTTTTACTGAGTTTTTTAATTTAGTCTCAGTTTTGAGCATTCTTGCTCAACATCACCTTGAAGATAATGTTTGATTCTCTGTCCATTAACAATGAACTTTTTGTCAGAATCAATATCTTGAAGCTCTACATAGCCATATGGTGACACACTTGTAATCACATACGATCCCCTCCACCGGGATTTTAATTTTCCAGGGAACAATCTGAGCCTAGAGTTAAATAGCACGACTTTCTGTCCTTTCTCATAGACTCTAGATGACAACCTTTTGTCATGCCATCTTTTTGCTTTCTCTTTATAAATTTTAGCATTTTCGAAAGCATTGAGTCTAAACTCCTCTAGCTCATTCAACTGGAGTAATCTTTTCTCTCCAGCTACCTTAGCATCAAGATTTAGGAACCTTGTTGCTCAGTAGGCTTTGTGTTCCAGTTCCACTGGCAGATGACAGGCTTTTCCATACACAAGCTAGTATAGAGAGGTCCCTATAGGAGTCTTGAATGCGGTTCTGTATGCCCACAGGGCATCATCTAGACTTCTTGCCCAATCCCTTCTACAGGTACTTACAGTCTGTTCCAGAATTTGTTTTAGTTCTCTATTTGAGACTTCAGCTTGCCCATTTGTCTGTGGATGATATGGAGTGGCCACTTTATGGTTAATTCCATATCGGACCAGAGCAGAGTCAAGCTGTTTATTACAGAAATGAGTGCCTCCATCAAGGGACACCAAACCTGCTGAAGATATGCTTCTGGAGGAACTTCATCACTGTCTTAGTATCATTAGTGGGTGTTGCAATTGCCTCTACCCATTTAGATACATAGTCTACTGCCACCAGAATATAAGTGTTTGAGTATGATGGTGGAAAAGGCCCACGAAGTCAATACCCCATACATCAAACAGCTCAATCTCTAGGATCTCTTGCTGAGGCATGACATAACTGTGAGGCAGATTACCAACTCTCTGGTAATTGTCACAGTTATGTACAAACTCTCGGGAGTCTCTATAGAGAGTAAGCCAGTAGAAACCACATTGGAGAACCTTTGTGGCTGTTCGCTCACCTCCAAAGTGTCCTCCATATTGTGATCCATGGCAATGCCATAGGATCTTCTGTGCCTCTTCTCTAGGCACACATCTGCAGATTACTCCATCTGCACACCTCTTAAAGAGATATGGTTTATCCCACAAGTAGTACTTTGCGTCAGAAGTCAATTTTTTCATTTGTTGCTTACTGTACTCTTTGGGTATGAATCTCACAGCTTTATAGTTTGCAATGTCTGCAAACCATGGTAATTCCTGAATGGAAAGAAGTTGCTCATCCGGAAAGGTTTCAGAGATCTCAGTAAGAGGGAGGATGCCCCTGCTACTGGTTCTATCCGGGATAGGTGATCTGCTACCTGGTTCTCTGTCCCTTTTCTGTCTCTTATTTTAATATCAAACTCTTGCAAGAAGCAACACCCATCTGATGAGTTTGGGTTTTGAATCCTGCTTTGTGAGGAGCTATTTTAGAGCAGCATGGTCAGTGTACACAATCACTTTTGATCCCACTAAATAAGATCTGAACTTGTCAATGGCATAAACCACTACATGTAACTCCTTTTCTGTGGTTGTGTAATTCTTCTGCGCGTTATTTAAAACATGGCTAGCATAATAAATGACATGCAGAAGCTTGTTACCCTCTGTCCTAATACTGAACCAATGGCATGGTCACTGGCATCACACATTAGTTCAAATGGTAATGTCCAGTCCGGTGCAGAAATGACTGGTGCGGTGACCAGCTTAGCTTTCAGAGTCTCAAACGCCTGTAGACACTCTGTGTCAAAGATAAATGGTGTGTCAGCAGCTAGTAGATTGCTCAGAGGATTTGCAATTTTTGAAAAATCCTTTATAAACCTCCTATAGAATCCTGCATGCCCCAGAAAGCTTCTGATTGTCTTAACATTGGTAGGTGGTAATTTTTCAATTACCTCTACCTTAGCTTGATCCACCTCTATTCCCTTGTTTGAAATTTTGTGCCCAAGGACAATTCCTTCAGTCACCATAAAGTGATATTTTTCCCAGTTTAAAACCAGGTTAGTCTCTTGGCACCTTTTTAGAACAAGTGCTAGATGGTCAAGACAGGAGCTGAATGAGTCTCCAAATACTGAGAAGTCATCCATGAAGACTTCTAGAAATTTCTCTACCATATTAGAGAAGATAGAGAGCATACACCTTTGTAAAGTTGCAGGTGCATTACATAGACCGAATAGCATCCTTCTGTAGGCAAATACTCTAGAGGGACATGTGAATGCTGTTTTCTCTTGGTCCTGAGGATCTACTATAATTTGGTTGTAACCTGAATAGCCATCCAAAAAGCAGTAGTATTCATGACCTGCTAGTCTCTCTAGCATCTGGTGTATGAATGGTAAAGGAAAATGATCCTTTCTGGTGGCTGTATTGAGTCTTTTGTAGTCAATACACATACGCCATCATGTAATTGTTCTTGTAGGAACCAGTTCATTCTTTTCATTATGAACCACTGTCATGCTCCCTTCTTAGGGACAACTTGGACAAGGCTCACCCAGGGGCTATCAGAAATAGGATAAACAATCCTGGCCTCTAGTAACTTAGTGACCTCTTTCTGCACTACCTCCTTCATGGCTGGATTCAGCTGCCTCTGTGGTTAAACCACTGGCTTAGCATCATCCTCCAATAGGATCTTGTGCATGTATCTAGCTGGGCTAATGCCCTTAAGATCACTTATGGACCATCCAAGAGCTGTCTTGTGTGTCATTAGCACCTGAATTAGTACTTTCTCTTCCTGTGGCTCTAAAGTAGATCTTATGATTACTGGAAAAGTGTTATCTTCTCCCATAAATGCATATTTTAGGGATGGTGGTAGTGGTTTGAGCTCGGGTTTAGGATGCTTCTCCTCTTCCTGAGGAGTTTTCAGAGGTTCTTCTGTTTTCTCTGGTTCCTCCAGATCAGGCAGAACATCTTTAAAAATGTCCTCTAGCTCTGATTCAAGACTCTCAGTCATATTGACCTCTTCTACCAGGGAGTCAATAATGTCAGCGCTCATGCAGTCTTTTGATGTGTTGGATGCTGTATAGCTTTGACAGCATTCAACCTAAACTCATCCTCATTGACTCTCAAGGTTATCTTCCCTTTTTGGACGTCAATGAGGGTTTGTCCAGTTGCTAGGAATGGTATTCCTAGAATGAGAGTTGCACTCTTGTACTCCTCCATTTTCAGCAGTACAAAGTCAGTGGGAAAGGCAAATGGCCCAACCTTGACAATCATGTCCTCAATTACGCCTGATGGAATCTTAATGGAGCCATCAGCAAGTTAAAGGCATATCCGGGTTGGTTTAACTTCATCATTCAAACCAAGTTTTTGATAGTGGATGCAGGTATTAGGTTGATACTTGCCCCAAGATCACATAGAGCTGTCTTGGTACAAGCACCCTCTAATGTGCATAGAATCATAAAGCTTCTGGATCTTTAAGCTTTTCTAGTAAGCTTTTCAGAATGACTGCACTGCATTCTTCAGTGAGGAAAACTTTTTCAGTTTCTATCCAATCCTTCTTATGACTTAAGATCTCTTTCATGAACTTAGCATAAGAGGGTATTTTCTCAAGTTCCTCTGCAAACGGAATCTTTATTTCAAGAGTCCTGAGATAGTCTACAAAGCGGGAAAATTGTTTATCCTGTTCCGCTTGGCGGAGTTTCTGAGGATAAGGCATCTTGGCTTTGTACTCTTCAACCTTAGTTGCTGCAGGTTTATTTCCTACAGAAGTGGTTGGAGAAGCCTGCTTAAGGGGGTTGTTATCAGCACTTGTAGGTGTCTGATCCCCTATTGGCATTTGAACGCCAAAATTGGGTGCTGCATCGGCGTTTAACTCTAGATTGCCACCATTTTCTAGCGTTTGGACGTCAGAATTGGCCATCCCTTGGGCGTTTAACGCCACTTTCTTACCCTTTTCTGGCGTTTAAACGCCAGAATCATTCCTCTCTGGGCTCTTACTGTCCTCAGAGGGATTTTGGGCAGTGGGTTGGTCATCCTCTGTTAGTTGTTCCTTTCTTGGCTTTCTGCTGTCTTGAGTTGAGACATTCAATGTCTTTCCACTCCTTAATTGAACAGCTTGGCATTCTTTTGTTATCTGTTTAGATAGCTGCTGTCTTGTCTGATCCAATTGTGCTTCCACACTCTGGTTAGCATTTTTAGTGTCTTGGAGCATCTCTTTGAATTCTGCGAACTATTTTATTATAATAAGCAATTGCTGATTGAGTTCAGCAACTTGTTCTTGAGGACTAAGTTCAGTGGATACTGCTTTAGCTTCTTCTTTCATGGAGGACCCAATACTTAAGTATAGATATTGATTTCTAGCAACTGTATCAATGAGCTCTTGAGCCTCTTCAATGGTCTTTTTCATATGTATAGATCCACCAGCTGAGTAGTCTAGAGATATTTGGGCCTTTTCTGTAAGCCCATAGTAAAAGATGTCCAACTACACCCATTCTGAAAACATTTCAGAGAGGCATTTCCGTAGCATCCCTCTGTACCTCTCCCAGGCATTATAAAGGGATTCATTATCCTCTTATTTAAAGCCTTGGATATCCAGCCTTAGCCGTGTCATCATTTTTGGAGGGAAATATTGATTCAGGAATTTGTCTGATAACTGTTTCCATGTTCTTATGCTTACTATGGGTTGGTTATTTAACCACCTCTTAGCTTGATCTTTCACGGCAAATGGAAACAATAATAATCTGTAGACATCCTGATCTACTTCCTTATCACGTACTATGTCAACAATTTGTAAGAACTGTGCCAGAAACTCAGTAGGTTCTTCCTGTGGAAGACCAGAATACTGGCAATTTTGCTGCACCATGATAATGTGATGAGGGTTTAGCTCAAAATTACCGGCTCTTATGGGGGGTATACAGATACTACTCCCATATACAGCAGTAGTGGGGTTAGCAGATGACCCTAGAGTCCTTCTGGACTGTTCATTTCCACTTAGGTCCATGATGGAGAAAGGGAGATGATGTGGATTGTAAATAAAACTAGTGTTAAACCCGTGTGATGCACGGGCTTTTATTTAAATTTGATAAGTTAAATTAAAAATAATATTTTATAACCATATATTTTTTTAAATTTAGTATAATACTATCATCGTTGTTATATAATAAACGTGTTAAATATGTTGTTTTATCTTTATTCAAAGTAAAATATAAATAGAAGAGTTTGAAGTTTATAATATTCTTAAACCATAAGGAGGGAGACATGAAAAAAATAAGAACATATATAACTGTAATAATAGCATGTTAATTTTATACTAAATTTTATATAAAAAGCTAATAAAAATTTATCGATCGATAACCTAGTATCTTACTAACTTCATTAGAAAAGCAATTGGCATAGGATGTTGTGCTCCTTGTTACACACTTCATTTTAAATCTGAAAAAAGAGTTATAGATAAATTAGTTATATCTATAGTAAATATTTGTACAAAAGTATAAATCATAACATGCTATTAAAATAAAAATAATATTATTCTTACCTAAATATTATTAAAAACCTCTTTGAACACGACATTTGTTGTTGATGACTTTGGATTGCCGTCTTCGTCTAGAATTAAAACCCTGAGGCCACTGCGACTCTTAACTCTTGACAAAGCAACATAAAGTTGTCCATGGGTGAACACTAATTTTGGCAAATAAAGCCCTACATGTGATAATGATTGACCCTGACTCTTGTTAATGGTCATTGCAAAGCATACTGTCAATGGAAATTGTCTCCATTGGAACTTAAATGGCAATCCTGAATCTGAAAGGATCAAGTTCATTCTTGGAATGTACACTTTATCTCCAATATTTCTACCGGTCACTACCGTCGTTCCAATTACGTTGCTGCCAAGTTCGTTAACTATTAATCTTGTCCCGTTGCATAAACCTGAAGTCTGGTCTATGTTTCGCAGTAGCATTACAGCGACTCCTGGCTTCAAAGTCAACTTGTGATTGGGTAGTCCCGAACATTTGATGTCATTTAGGAACTCTGGTGTGAACCACTCTTGTTGTACATCTTCATTCTCATCAGCTTGACATGTTGTGTCAGAGCTCAAATACTCCTTTTCCATCCCTAGAAAGATTGTCAAGACAAAATCGTTTACCTTCTCGACACTCTCAAGCGTGGGTGCAAGAATTGCCCTACTCTGAAAATACCTGTAATCTGACATGTTTTGCAACAAATTTAGATATGCAAAGTTTACCAAATGAGAGAGAGGATCATCAGTAGTTGTAATCAATAGATCATTTGGAATTTCAACTTCTGATTCATCACCAACAACAGAGTCAATATTTCCATTTCCAACATCAAGTATCCAATTAGCAAATCTCTTCATTTCACCTTCATCTTGATCCGAAGAAGACATTAGAAGCCTCATATTCGTATGCAGTTTCAGAACCTTACAAAATAACCATAGATGGGATGAGTTAATAGCGGATGCCAATATATCGTGTCTACTTCCTTTCGGAATCACCGGAAGTATCTGTCTGAAATCACCTCCTAGAACAACAACCATACCACCAAATGGTTGATGTGTCTTATGTTGATCGGTAACTGACATAAGATCCCTGAGTGTCCGATCAAGTGCTTCAAAGCACATTTTATTGAGCATTGGAGCTTCATCCCAAATTATTAAGCTACTTTGGATGAGCAGCTCAGCCTTCAAACTGCCATGCTTGATGTTGCAAGTAGATTCATCAGTAATTGTAATGGGTATTGAAAATCTAGAATGAGCCGTTCTGCCACCAGGTAGGAGTAAAGAAGCAATTCCACTGGATGCGACATTTAAAACAATTTTTCCTCTAGACCGAATAGCAGAAGAAAGTCCATTCCAAATAAATGTCTTACCACACCCACCATGCCCATAAACAAAGTAAAAACCACCAGAGTCTGTAATAACAGCATTAAGTATCTCATCAAATACTAACCTTTGCTCATGAGTCATCTTTTGTTCTGTATATAAGTTTGTATGAGTCAAGTCATTTGTGTCATATGCTAACTCCTCCTCTATTAGCTTATTCTGAAAAAGGCGAACATGAGACATCTCAGGATATGGCATTGATTGATAGTCTCTTAAAGATCTCGTATTGCTGTTGAGTATCTTCTCAATCTCAATAAGGCAGAGGTTTTTCAATTCATCATCAGTCATGTTTAGTCCTAGAAAAAGCACATAGTGGTTTTATGAAATATTTAATAAGTAATTCTAAAATAAAACTATTAATATTATTAATAAAAATAAAGATAATAAGAGAATACAATCTTGATATAAAAAAAAAGACATAGTAAAATACCTTGGTTTTTCAAAGCTTTTCTCCTCTCATATAGTATTCCATCAGCTAATAATGTCCAAGTTGCATTCCAAACACGCTCTGGGTTGCTAATGCTATTAGATATCGGTAGCATCGCAAATAATTTTCTCAATTGATGACCAGATGCAAGTTCAGCTACCTCATTAATAGCTACAATGAATTCCCTATCATCGCACAGTAGTCCCATGGAATAGCAAGCATCTTGGAAGCTAGAATATGTAATTCCATTAACTGTCCTAATAGACTCATATGTTGTGCAACCTCTCTGAACAGCTAACAAAATTCTCATATAATAAATATCACCTGTACCCGGTGGAACATAATTTAACATCCCGATAGAATACCCTCTTTTGCGTGGATGTCATTCCCTTGATTCTCTATCATAAACAAATTGATTTGGAAACTCAGCATACGTCAAAGTTTGACCTGCTTCAAATTTTTTATTGGCCTCCATCCATGCTAAGAACATTGTACATTTTCCTTCCTCTTCTTCTACGATTTCTTAAAGATCGTCATCATCTTTAAAGATGATATTTTGCTCTCCAGGCAAATGAAAGGTTAATCTCATCACTGAAGGCCACCTTTGATGAATATCATACGCTAAGGTTCTCCACACAGCCTCACATGCAGACAAATATCTGCAATCATAAAATTCTTTGATCTCATCAATAACCTGAGCATCCTCTCCACTGGAAGCTTCCTTTGTAACTCCAACTGCTACCCTGTCTGGACCTTTATTCACGTACTTGAACAAATATTTGATAGCATTCGACTTGTTGCAGTACTCTATATTAACATGCGCTTGATAAGACATCAGTAGATATGCATTGTATGGAACCACATTCCTGTTATCCATATGGACTCCCTTCTTCTCAATAACCACCCCTGTGTCTCGTCTTCTATATGATGGGTATCCACTATCATCGACAACTGTTTGGGATAATATTTGGTGTAATACCCATCTTTCATGCAGGGAGATTTTGGGAATGCTCTACCACATGGTCCATGAATCATATATGTAGATACAGCTCTAAATAATTTTGGGTGCTGAACAGGATCTGGCAACTTTGAAGATATTAACTAATCAATTTGAGTTGTCGTTGTTATCTTATGGTCTCCACTTAACCATAAAAGAATGTGAGCATGTGGTAGACCTCTTTTTTGGAATTCCACCGTATACATCCCTTATACCAAAAAGACAAAAAAAATTATATGTTATATTTAAACTATCTATTTTATGTATGTGCTTTGATAAATTAAGGGTGATAATAAAAAAGCAACAATATGTTAAGTAAGAAAATATTTTGCCATTTATTTTATAACAATCTAAAGGAATATTTCTCTAAAAATAAGGTTGGATGATGAGCAATACCTGCATCTAGCACTCCAAATGGAATTCCTTGCTTAAGATCTGAGATTATCATGTCAACTGAATTTTGAATACTCTACACGATATATCCGGCCGGTCTTCAACCTTTAAGTTCCTTGGATCGTTAACCCTGCCAATCTCTTGCCAATTTGAGTTACATGTCATTGTGATGAAGAGGTCTGGATATCCATATTTCTTACAAATTGCCATAGCATCTTGACAATTATTAAACATGTATTTCATGCCACCAGTGAAGGACGCAGGTAGGATGATACGTTTACCTGCTTTAGAAGCACGTGTCTCACCCCTAACAACTGCATCTTGAATTCCTTTGTATATATCACTCCTCACCTTAGTTTGGTTGTTTCGATAGTAGGTCAACCTTTGTACTTCAATCATAGAAAAGCAATCAACCAAGAACTGCTGAAATAATCTTCCACCATTGACAATTGTTGCATACTCGACCTTTCTCTCTTGTATTCTAAATGCTATGAACTCCCTTAAACTCACATGCTGTCTCTTTCTATTTTCATCAGCCCTATGAGATTCTCGCAAAGGAATGTCTTCTTGGTAGCCATCTTCACCGTAAGGAAACATCATAAGGTACTGAAGAGGAATAAATGCGGTGTGTGTCTCATGAATCCTTTGCAGATGTCCGGACTTTAATTGAACTATAATATCACGCCATGCATCTCCAGAATCAAAATCTCCTACTATTAAAGCTGCGACCTCGTTAGAAGATGGTAAATTGTAGACTCTCGCGTCCTTTGATCTTTTTTGGTACAATCGTAGCCTTATATTTGCGATATCTCCTTGATTCAGGTAGTTTCTCACTATCCTAAATGTGTGAGCAAGAACATTATGTTGATCGATCATGTCCTTGAGATCTAGAACTAAGGACTGGTCAATATTGTTGTTGTTGTTTGTTCTTGAACTGTATAAAACATCAATTGAAAAATATTAGTATTCATAATTAACCAAAATCAAAGTACGAACTACCTAAATAAATTTTTAATCAGTTTGGAATGCATGATACAAACCTGAAAATCTCTATCCTGTTTGAGACCTCATTTTCTGTATCATAAATATATAACTGCGCAAATTTTGGTCTTTGTCCCTCAATTGGCACCAAGCTTCCAATTCTGTGGTAGTTTTGTCCACTCACAATGAACTGGGGAGGACCTGTCCCATCATTGATAGAGGTCTCTATTTTACCTCCGAGGGACGTGAAGCAAAACATGCTATTATAAGTTCTTATATTATCCTTAAAGTGTTTGCTTCTCTGGTCTGCTCCAGATATTAAACCTTGCAAGAGCTGAGGTGGACGTTGCAAAAACGGCAGTTGTACCTTCCCTCGCATACAACATATTGAGAACTCAATATTGGATCCTGTTTTGGACTTCTCTGATCTCTCCTCATACCACATCATGGCGTCGCAATGCCGACAAAAAAAATCTGGGTCACCAATATCTATCACATCTAATAATGACTAAGATAATAAATTATGTTTCAGTTATATCTGCAAAAAATACTTTATATAAAAATATATCTTTCTTTCACCATGTTAAGTATAAAAATAATATTTATAAAAGATTACCGAATACTGCAATTTATAGATTAAAAAGATGAGATCATATAATACAATTTCATTGTGCCAACCTCAAGGTTTAAGTTTTACATGCACGCTAATCAAACAATAAGAATTACAATATATCAATATTCAAATACAAAAATTATAATATATAACCATATCTTAGTTTGAATTTTAAAAACTTGAACACTAAACGATAATTTTTTGTTTATAAAAAGCATAACAATAGTAAATAATAAAGTGCTGATATTGCTACTTCTTAGATTACCTGTATTCTCAGCAATATCGAATATGGCCGGGTATTCAATTTGCACAGAATCATCTAATATAGTCATGTTTTCAGTAATATCCTCAACTTCTTCAAAAATTTTTGAAAGATTTATAGCCAATTCCTTCAAGAATGTTTTTCTTTGTCTCAGGTGTCTTCCTTTTTCAGCTATGCACACTTCTTCTAATTCTTTAGTATCTAAATTGAATTAGATGTACTTGCTCCTGTAATCATTAGAGATAATAAATCAAGCACTTTATATTATAAAAAAAGAAAATTGAATATATGTTAAATGTTTGAATCAACTGAGTTATGAATATATATTATGAAAGTAGTATTAAAGATAAAAGAAGTAAAATTTTAGCTTTGTGATAATTACAATCTATCATGGTTATCTTACCATGTCTCTTTTGAAGTAGCATAGTCTTCCTATTCAGTCTTGCATCCCTTTGCAATCTAATTCGATTTGAGTACTCCAATGAATCTATAATAATTATTTAGCATATACCAAAGATTGTTTTTAATAGACCAATTGAAAAGTTAAATGTTTGGTCTTTAAGTAATAAAAGCATATATTAACATACGCTGGCTTTGCAACTGGTCGATATTGTTTGATGTTTGTTGAAGCTGTTGTTGACTTGTCTGATGACATGGGCTATCATATGCTTCGTGTGTGATACCTGAATTACTAATATCACTAATATTGGAACATCGTTCTTTTTCACCTACAGAGTGTAGATTATTAGTTGAAGACCTTGATCGATATGGTGTTGGGTTATTATCTAATAAGATAACTCGAGATATTAGTTTTTTGAACATATTTTCTGTTAAAATTTATAATTAAATAAATAGTAGAAAAATCAAAATACATAAAGTGCATGTACATTCACATAAGTAAGTTCCAAAAAAAATCATCCAAAAATCAACCTGTATTGATGCTATTTGTAATGTTCGACAACACCGATTGAAAATGCACATCATTTGAACCATCACTCGAATTTCCTGTAATTTTTTCATAAATAAATTTAGTAACATATTACGAAAACAATGTAAATTAATAATTTATTACTTGACAATAGCTAAATAATATATAGAAAATATTGTATTTTATGGGCTTTCATTCGGCCAAAATACTCATGACAAGTTAGTTATTTTTTATATGAAGTCTACTTTGAATTGTGGTCCGCTTTGTATTTTTTTTGTCTTTTAATATCAATTTTTTCTTCAATCTTGCTTCTCTTTGGACTTCTTGCATCTTTCAATATATACCTGAAAATACCAAATAAATAAATAAATTTTTTAACCAATTAAAAATATATATACATTATACCTAATACATTTTTATTATCAATTTTTTTATATTATTAAAAAAAATAAAGTACACAGGAGTACACATATGATGGCGTTTGTTTTTGGTATACATATCCATCAAAACATAGACACGGGAGTACACAGGAGTACATGTATGATGTTTGTTTACTGAGACAAAAATGATGAAAGACATGGTCATACACAAACACCCATTAAAAACATGTATTTTGTGTCTCTCTAAAATGCTGAATATGAAATTAGTGTCTATGTAAAATCGCATAGGTTTTATTTTCATTGGCTGCTTTAATTTTCTTTTTATTCTCATTTATTCAGTTACGTAAACATATTTTACGGAAAATAATATATATTTTTTTCAAAAGTAACTTTTTTCAAATAAATATAAGTTTAATCTTACGATCAATAAATTCAACTTACAGTTAAAATCTTTTTTTTTCATTTCCTTAAATAAAGAGATTAAAAATGAATAACTTATAAGTAAAAAGAGAGAAAAAGATGAAAGTATCTCTATTATCATGCTGAGAAACGAAGTAAACAGAAAAAATTTATAAATGTAACAAATAAAAAAAATTTAAATTTAAAAATCAAAACGGTTAAGAAGTCACTTAATTAGGAATTAGTATTAGAATTTTAAATTTCAAATTTTTAAATAGAGTTTCCTAATTAGCTAGTGCAAATTTAAAATTTTTAAATAAACTTTTTTAATTAAACGTTTGTTGTTTATTAAGAATATAGAAATTTGTTAATTTACAAATAATTTTTATTAGTTTTGTCATAAATAGTATCAATCCTATTATTTATCGATAAAAATAATAAAACTAAATATAATCTAAAAATTAATAACCTTATAAATTATGTAAATTAAGAAAAAAATATTTAAAAAGAGAGAAAAAGATGAAAGTACTTCTATTGTGGAGAGATAATCTAAAAGATAATAATAAAATTTATAAATATGGCAAGTAAAAAAATTTAAACTTAAAAATCGAAATGGTTAAGAACTTACTTAATTAGAAATTAGTATTAGAAATTCAAATTTTAAATTTTTAAATAGAATTTTCTAATTAAATAGTATAAATTTTAAATTTTTAAATAAAATTTACTAATCAAACGTTCGTTGTCTATTAGGAATATAGAAATTTGTTAATTTAAAAATGATTTTTTTTAGTGTCATCATAAACAGTATTAACTTTATTATACCTTTTCTAAAATTTAAATAGTATTACATTTTTTTAAATAGTATAAATAATCTCACATCTTAATAAGACTGGTAATTCTATTTACTTTATTATAATCCTTTGTAATTAGCATAATAGCTTATAAATTATATAAATTCTTAAAAAATATTCTCAAATTGCTTACGTAAAAATTCAAAAAAAAAGTATATTTGAATTTAAATTTAAAATTCTAAACATAATACTTTAATTAAAAATTATAATTAGATTTTTTTTAAATAAATATACATTAAAAATTAATAACTAACTTAATTGTATCAACAATAATTTAAAGAAGAAATTTATAAGTTTATGACATTAAATATTAAATTAGATATTATCAGAATATCAACGGTGAAAATTAAATTAAAAATAAAACCACAAGTAATAACCAAATAACTTCAATTTATATTTAAAAAAATTCTAAATTCCAAACATAAAAATCGAAAAGAACCAAAAGAAAAATAACAACTCAAGAAAAGACAATGTTTCCACCAAAACAAACATATGCTTGACATTATTCTATTAGATAGACTCTAAAAGGGATTCCAAAACATGTGCATCCAAATTCTCAAGTTTCTTTCTCAATCTTGATCTTCTTGGAAGTTGAGATATCTCCTTCTACCTTCGATTCTTCCGACTCCGAGGATAATCGCTTAGTTGGTGTAATAGCATTTTCCAACAATTTGGATTCATCATTAGCAGCAACTTCATTGGAGAATTCAAGCAACAAATTCTGTACAAAATACCACGTTAAATTAAAGACTTCTTTCTAACCTTTGATTTTATCTCACTAATATTTTTTGAATAAAATTAAGACCTAATTTTGAGAGAACAAACAAAAAAATTATTTTTTGAACAAATACCTTACCACCTACTTTCTCCCCTTCAATGATTGAGAATGTCTTTGAAATTGGAAGCAAACCACTAGTGTAGTCAACATCCTAAAATTATAATTAATTATTAATTATTAATTATAAATTACATACTACTAATGACCAAGAAAGCAAAAAAAAAATTAATTTTTAATAGAAAGTACACTTATAATTATACTCACAATTTGAATAGGGTGAGCCTCTTTGAATTTATTTATGAGGTCCACATTATCAGTCATCTTCTTAACTTTATAAGAAGGTAAAAAATGTGGATTATCAGATATTTGAACTTCAACGATGAAGAGAAAGGTCTTATCAATTAGGTTGAGCAAAAGTGTAGGTGTATCCGATAGATCTCCTTTCTGCAGGGTATTACATAATATATTAATAATAAATAATATAAAAATTACCAATAAAAATATCTTCACTAATATTTTTAGAAATAAATATTGGTTAGATCTTACCAATAGGAGTGGATCAAGTATCTCTACACAGCTCTTTCCTAAAACTTGTTTTGCCTCCTTGTCAAAGACTACAAAACATGCACAGTCAGAATCATCAATGACACCAAGCTTTATTCGGTACCTGCTTAAAAACGAAAATAACATAAAAAAAAGTTAAATATAGACTTATTCAATATCTAATCCAATGTGCATATACTTTAATTTTAAAAAAATAAATAAATAACCTTAGAGTTATGGATAAAAGGAGACGACCACAACTTGAACATTTGAAAATTTTTGTAAAAGCATATGTGGACCTATTGCATTCACATTGGCCGTACCACCAGTCTGGAGTATCCATAATATGACTTATAGTAGCCAAGACAACACAAATAAAATTCTGAAAAAAAAATAATGATTTAAATTCCCTAAATTTTGTGAATTTTTAAATAAATAAGATGAATAAACAAAAATAATCTATGTACAACGAATTTCAATTATAAAAAACGGTTCCTTTGAATCTAAAAAATTTTAACTAAGCTTAATGTTAATTAAGATACATTTGTTATTTATTAATATTAATAAAAATATTTATATAAAATAAGTTAAAATAATAATTTAAAAAGATGAGATTATCAAAATTTTTATATTTATAAAAATAAATAGATAAGTACTCATCATCAATCTCTAATTCGATAACAGTATATTTGGTAGATTTGCCATCCTTTTCAAGAGTTTTCTCATTCCCAATTCCAGCAAGATATCCAACAACATCTGAAATGATTTGAAATAAAAAAATTGTTGTCAATAAATTTGTTTAAAAAAATGTAGAATAAATTATCATAAAATAAATAATTATACTTTTTCTAAAATAATAAACTTACCAACTAAATAGGTGCAATCATACCCAGGAGCATTGAGAGTGTCAAAACTCACAAACTTAAATCCATATCGTGGGATATTCGACGATTCTGGAAGTCTGTGCACATCAGTACGTTGGTTTAAATTAACCACGTACTCATGATGTGTAGTCTTGAAGTAACCTTTATTGAGTCCAACACCAAAATATCTTATTTGGTAAGATATTCCTTCCTCTAACAAATTCATGAATCGAGACATAAAAGCCTTCTTAACTGAGACGTGTATTTTTCCTCCCTAGAATTAATGAAAAAAAAAACGATTAGATGGGAATAAATAAATAAATTTAAAATATAAATAATATAAATTTAAAATAAAATAGAAAAATATTAGTAGAAAACTCACGTCTTCATCGAGCCAAACCATCTCAATTGAGTATGGCAATGGAGAATTTTCGTAACTTGATAGTGTCCATAACCGTATCACTCGTATACGTACACACAAATTGTCGATTGTAGGATTGATGTCAGCAATTTTGTGAATATCATCCATTAGAATAAGTAGAGAGATTTTGGATATATGTAACGAAAGGGATTGATGTACTTTAAATTGTGGTGCTTTACATCTCTCATAACTTATACTTTTATAGTTGCATCATAACTAAATCTTTTTAAATTTGGTTGACTTTAATTTAAAATTTAAAAAATAACAAACTAAGTAAAACAACCTAAACTTAAAATTTGAAAATAACAACCTAAACAAATAATAATTTAAAAATTCTAACATAACATAAATCTTTATAATAATATAATAATATAATAATATTAGTACGTAACAATCGAAGAATAATTAACGTAAATTTTTTAAAAACTCTAAATTTCTTTAAAAAAATTTATGTAGCTGCAATTTAAAAAAATATTTTAAAATTTTAAAAAATAATGCTAAAAAAAATTAACAGATATTTAAAAAATAGTGTTATAATATAAAAAAGAACAACCTAAGTAAAATTTAAATAAAATTTAAAAAATAACAACTTATATAAAATAATTTAAAATTTAAAAAATAACCACCTAAGTAAAACAACCCAAACAAATAAAATAATTTAAAATTTAAAAAATAACAACCTATGTAAAACAACCCAAACTTAAAATTTGAAAATAACAACTTAAGCAAATAATAATTTATAATTTATAATTTATAAATATAAATCTAAAAATTTCTAGTGACGACACGTAAGCAAATAAACTCCCAGAATCAACGTATGAGCGCCACGTCAGCAAATTGGCTCCCCATTTGTATTACTATAAAGATATTTTTGTTTTTATTTAATTTAATTAAGGATAAACCGAATTAAAATAGGATAAAATAAAATAACTGGAAACTAGAATATAAGTTTCGAAAACTAAAAGAAAAAAATAAAATAAAAAATAAAAAAATTCAAATACTAAAATGATTAATCAATAAAAAAGATTTGAAAAATTTTGGATATAATTTTCAAAAAATGAAGAGAGAGAAAGTAGTTAGGAAGTTTTGAAAAAGATATGTCTTAAAATTAAAGATACTTGTAAAAATAAATAAATAAAAGAAAAGATTTGAAAAAGATATGATTTTAAAATTTTAAAGATTGAAACTTTCTTAACAAGGAAACACCAAACTTAAAATTTTTCAATCAAAATAACAAAATAAGACAAGTAATTCGAAAATTATGAATAAGAAAAAGATTTTGAAAAATTTTATAAAAGATTTTCAAAAAATATAAAAAGAAATTTGAAAAAGATTTAAGAAGATAAATTTTTAAAATTCAAATTTTAACTTGCCTAACAAGAAAAGATAATGAGCAAAATAAGTCAACCTAAAGAATTCGAAAATAATGAGCAAATAAAGGAAAAGATATTTTTTTGAATTTTTTAAGTTAATGAGAAAAGAGAAAAACAATAAAATGACACCAAACTTAGAATTTTTAGATCAAAACAAAGAAAGCAAACAAGAAAACTTTGAATGTCAAGATGAACACCAAGAACACTTTGAAGATCAAGATGAACACCAAGAATAAATTTTGGAAATCTTTAAGAAAATAAAAACACAAAGGACACCAAACTTAAAAATTTTTTATACTTTGGACACTAATAATTCGAAAATGCACAAGAAAAATAAGGAAAGACACAAAACAAGAAAAATAAATATCAAACAAGGAAAATAAACAAGAACAGCTTGAAGATCAATGAAGAACACAATGCATATATTTTCAAAAATTAAAGAGAATTTAAAACATGCAATTGACACCAAACTTAAAGCATGAAACTAACTCAAACAGAAAACTCAATTATCAGTTTATTAAAAATTTTAGAAAAAAATTATAAAAAGAAAATAAGGATTTTAAAATTTTAACCAAAACAATAATAGAAGACTCAATTTTAGTGACTCTAAACCAAAAAGATAAATTTTTCCTAATCTAAGCAACAAAATAAACCGTCAGTTGTCCAAACTCGAACAATCCCCGGCAACGGCGCCAAAAACTTGGTGCACGAAATTGTGATTACACTTTTCACAACTCCGCACAACTAACCAGCAAGTGCACTGGGTCGTTCAAGTAATACCTTATGTGAGTAAGGGTGATCACACGGAGATTGTTGGCTTGAAGCAAGCTATGGTTATTTTGTAAATCTTAGTCAGAGATTAATGATAAGAGTGATTGTATTTATGAAAAATAAATAACATGAAATAAATAGTACTTGTGATTCAGTAATGAGAAACAGGCTGAGGTTCCGGAGATGCATTGTCATCTGAATCTCTGCTTTCCTACTGTCTTCTTCTCCAAACACGCATGGCTTCCTTCAATGGCAAGCTTTTTGATCCTCTCGAATGAAAAATACCAGGTATGATCTCTGCACGGCTAATCAACTGTCGGATTTCTAGTCTCGGATGAAAAATACCAGGTACAGCTACCGCACGGCTAATCATCTGTCGGTTCCCACTAGCGTCAGAATAGGACCCTCGTCCTTTTGCACACTGTCACTGCGCCCAACATTCGCAGGTTTGAAGCTCGTCACAGTCATCCCTTTCCAGATCCTACTTAGAATACCACAGACAAGGTTTAGACTTTCCAGATTCTATGAATGCTGCCAATTGGTTCTAGCCTATACAACGAAGATACTAATCTCATGGACTCGGTCTGTGTATTAGATACCCAAGAGATACGCACTCAAGCTGTCGCCCAATGACTACGTTGAGCTCAGATAGAACGGGAGTGGTTGTCAGGCACGCGTTCATAGATTTGAGGATAATGATGAGTGTTACGGATCATCATATTCTCTATATTGAAGTACGAGTGAGTATCTTAGAATAGAATCAAGCGTGATTGAATAGAAAATAGTAGTAATTGCATTAATCCATTGAAACACAGTAGAGCTGCTCACCCCACCTATGGGGTTTAGAGGCTCATACTGTAGAAGATACAATATGAAGTGTAAAATGTCATAAAGTGAAATTCACTTCTAGGACCCACTTGGTGTGTATTTGGGATGAGCTTTCAAGCTTTCACGTGCATATGCCTAAAGTTGGCGTTAAACGCCACCCTGAGTGCCAAAATGGGTGTTTAACACCAAGAAAGGTGCCAGTTCTGGCGTTTTATGCTAGAAAGTTTTTGGCTTGCTTTTAATGCCAGTTTGGGCCATCAAATCTCGGGCAAAGTATGGATTATTATATATTGCTGGAAAGCCCAAGATGTGTACTTTCCAACTCAATTGAGAGCGTGCCAATTGGGCTTCTTTAGCTCTAGAAAATCCACTTCGAGTGCAGGAGAGTCAGAATCCAACAGCATCTGCAGTCCTTTTTCAGCCTCTGAATAAGATTTTTGCTCAGATCCCTCAATTTCAGCCAGAAAATACCTGAAATTACAGAAAAACACACAAACTCATAGTAAAGTCCATAAATGTGATTTTTGAATAAAAACTAATAAAAATATAATAAAATGTAGCTAAAACATACTAAAAACTATGTAAAAATAATGCCAAAAAGGGTATAAATTATCCGCTCATCAGCAGGCTACCCAGGATACTCAGCAGCCGGAGCCACAGCCAGAGACCCAGTAGCCAGATGCGACTATCGACCCCCATTTTGAGCCCGATCAGTAGTATCAAGGATGATGCTCTATCTTAAGTGTGGGGAGGTCACCGTCGTCGCCGTCGGTGGAGATATCATTTTGGGTGAACATTTTCGGACATTATCTCCTAGTTTATGTTATTTTGCTTTATTTTGCACTTTTTGGAATATTGTATATATTAGTATTATGGATACTTTTGTTTAGTTTGTTGATCTTACACTTTTGCTTTATATATGCACTTTTGCTCTATATAGTTATTTTAGCTTGTTTTAGCTTTTGGTTGTGTTTAGAAAAATATTTTGGATTGTTGAGACCTAAGTTGACCCTTTTGCATATAAAATTTGTTTTGATTAAAAAAGGGGATAAACTAAGGAATTTTTAGAATTTCTCAATCACAACATTGCATTTAGCATGAGCTTAGTCAAAACAATGAAAATTTTCAAGGAAATTATCTATGAGGCACCACCCCAATTGATTGAAAAAAATTTTTTGTGGAACTTGCTTGAATTTTATATTTTGTGGATCATGTTTTGAGCTAAGAATACAAGCTTGTGAGATTTGAGCCTATTGATGTGGTTACATCTTATAACCACTTATTTTCCTTCTTGTGTGCAATTGTTCTCTTCCTATGATTGTGATCCTTGATTTGTTTAATTCTATATGTCCCATTATTCCTTGTATTCATGCATTTATATGATTGATGCCATTACTTTATTAGCTCACTTACCCAAATAGCCTTACCTTTTATTCTCCATTGTTAACCAATTTTGAGCCTACGCTTAACCCAATTATTCTCTATTTTAGCACATTACAAGCCTAAAGTGGAAAACAATGAAAGTCCCTTGTTTGGATCTTTGATTAGCTTAGGCTAGTGAGAGTGTTTCATTATTCATGTTTGGGGAGATTTAGAAATATTGGTTGGGATAAGAGGGTGTTTTGTATCTCTATATTTGGAAAGTGGATGCATGCTCATGTATTGATTAAATGTATAGACCTTGTGCATTGATGATGTTGTATAAAGTTTGAAAAGAAAGAAAAATGAGAAAAACAAAAGAAAAAGAAAAAAATAAATGTGAAAAAGAAAAGAAAAAAAATATATATATATATATAGAAAGAAAGAAGAGAAAGAAGAGAAAGAAGAAAAAAACAATAAAAAGGGGACAAAATGCCCCAAAGTGAAGTCCAATAAGTGTCAATGCATAAGTGTTGAGAAATGAAAAGACAATTCATGAGTATGTAAATAAGTGAAAATTGGGTAGTTAGGTTAGCAGTTAATTGTATAGGTCATTATATAGGTTAGGTGGGAAAGTTTAGGTTAATCAAAGATTCAAATTTCTAGTCCACTTAACCATATGTGATCCTACCTTGACCCTAGCCCCATTACAACCTTTTGAGAAAGACCTCATGATATTTGTGTGCATGCATTGAATAATTGTTGATTGTTAAATGAAGAACAAATTTTGGAAAGCATGATTAGAGGAGAATTGAGTGAATCAACCTGGAAACACTTGAGTGAATAGAGCGGATACACATCCGGTGAGGGTTCGATTGCTCAATTACATGTATTCACCACTATCATCGATATTCTTGAAGTTTGTAAATCTTTTTGATAAGTTCAATACAATTGTGGGTTGGATTTGATTCCTATTGCTTTAGCCCTTGTACTAGCATATGCTCTCTGGGAAGTTGATTTATTTTGGCCAAGCATTTGTATTTCATATTAGGTAGTGCATTTGGATAGTTTGCATATAGTTTAGTTGCATTGAATAAATGTCACACCCTTTATTTCATTCTTGGTTTAGCATGAGGACATGCTAAGGTTTAAGTGTGGGGAGGTTGATAAATTCCGTTTTTAGGGTTTATCTTGTGTTGAATTTAGAGCATTTTGGTAACCTTTTCTCACATTTATTCAATGAAATAGCATGGTTTTGTGATTCTTCCTTGATTTGTGCTTAAAAGTGAAAACGTGATTTTTAGGTCTTTAATTTGATAATTTTAATCTTTCTTCGATTCTACTAGATGCCTTGATGTGTTTATTAGTGATTTCAGATTGAAAAGGGCTAGGAATGGATCAAAGGAGAGAAGATAAAGCATACAAAGTGGAAAAATCATGAAAAGCCAAAGACTTGGAAAAAGCCCATGGACGCGCGGGCGCACTAGACGCCTACGCGTCGATCGCGCAATACTCCAGGGACGCGTACGCGTGCTGTGCGCGTACGCGTCGATGCCGCACGTAACTTCTTTAATGAAAACGTGCCTGGCGATTTCTGAGGAGCTTCTGGCCCAACATGGAGTTGAATCTTGGTGGGAAAAGATTAAAAGAACCAAGGATTGAAGGGGAAGGCATCACTTCACATCTAGACATGACTTGACACTTTAGATCTAGTTTTAGTTTTCTAGAGAGAGAAGCTCTCTCTTCTCTCTAGAATTAGGATTAGGTTTAGA
Organism: Arachis hypogaea; assembly: GCF_003086295.3. NCBI lineage: Eukaryota > Viridiplantae > Streptophyta > Magnoliopsida > Fabales > Fabaceae > Arachis > Arachis hypogaea. The sequence goes on from NC_092052.1 coordinate 77,956,711, forward strand.
TTAGAATTTCTTAGATCTAGGTTTTAATATTTGCTTTCATCTACTTTTCCCTTTCAATTCCTTGTTTCTACATCTTGTTCATCTACTCTTTTGTTGTAGTTTTTCTCTACTTTGTTTCTACTACTTTGTTTCTATACCTTGTTGTGGATCAACTTTTGTTCCTTTATTTTCTTTTAATGCAATTTGAGGTAATTCATGTCAATTGTGATTTCCTTGATTGTTGTTGTTAATTTTTTGCATTTAATTGTTGTTAGAATTCATTCTTGTTGTCAATTTACTATGCTTCCCTTTGTGCCTTCCAAGTGTTTGTCAAAATGCTTGGAAGGATGCTAGAGTAGAGTTTCATGCTCTTAGCTTGGGATGGTAACTTAGGAACTCTTGAGTTACCACTGTCCAAGTAATTGATGATTGGGAGCCATTGACTCTAGTTCTCACTAATTGAATTAGTGGAGAGTTAGAACTTATGGACTTGGATTGATATAGCTCATTTGACTTTCCCCTACTACTAGTTAGAGAATGATTTAATGGGATTGATGTAACAACCCTGATTTTCGAGTACATGAGATCTTTTCTGAAAGTACGGATTTCTCCGGAAGATCAGTAAAGGGAACACCTCTATTATATCGTCAAGCATCTCAATCGTCATTATCATTATGTCATCCTTAAGTTAGAACCTCCTCTGAGGCAAGCTCGATAATGCAATCGCGAAGAACCTTGTTTTTGAACCGTATCGGTTGGCAGTTTTGATTCTGATTTTCGTAAATAGTCTCTGTTTGACGAACCAGACTCGATTCATGAGAGGAGAGAGATAATAGTATAATATTATCATTATATTAGTATTAGAAAATGCTTGAATGACATTATAAGGTTACCTGGTCTAATTTTGTTAAAAACAGAAAATCTGTTTAACCGGGTTTACGGTTTACTGGTGCAGCTTAGCACCAGCACTCTCTGATGAATTTAGCAATGCTAAGGCCTCATTATACATGTTATATTCTCATAATAAATACGTTACTAGTTTTATTTATGCTAGTAGCTCAGAAAATAATTTTTAGAGATATTTTTACGAGTGTTCCGATACACCTAGTTTTAGTAGTTGTACACCAGAGATATTTTAATATTATTTTAATCCACCTCCAAGCCAACGAATCACAACTCACCCTACACCCCCAAGACCTCCAAGGCTGTCTCATTTAATCATTTTGGCCAAAAATAACAAGAGAGAAAAGAGAGAAACTTTTATGAACACTTAATCTTCAAAGCTTGATTTCTTCTGAACTAAAACTCAAATCAAAACTCCGATTTCACCAAAATGATCCTCTCTTCTTCCTCTACATAACCATGTAAATTATCAAGGATGAAAATAAGGTGAGATGGCTGTCTCCCTCCCATTTCAATTTGGTTTTCAAGGAAAACCTTGCAAAACATGTGTTTTCTTGATGTTCTTCCTTAGGAATCATGCTTAACTTGACTTGAGGGCCAAGAAACGTGAATTTCCAGCAAGTCTAAGGTGAGATATCTCTTCCTAACATACTGAGTGAGATTCGGTCAGTTGAGAGTTTTTGGATTTAAAGTTGTTCTTGATGTGATTTAGGAGGAAAAAGTGCTTAAGGACCACCTGAAAGTTTAACCGAATTAGGAGCAGCAAAACCAGGTAGGGATTGACGAATTTAATCTTGATTGATTGTGTTTGAGTTGTGTGATTATGATATGGTTTGGCTGTGCTTGAAATTGATTGTTTGTATGAGTAATTCTTGTTGAAATTTTGGTGAAAATTTGATGAAATTTGATGAAATTCAAGCTATGAATGTGTGTTCTTGTGGCTGCTGGAAAACGAAACCCTAGAGCTTAAATTGAGGTTCAATTTGTGTTAAAATCATGTAGAAAAAATGGGGTTTTAGTGGCTGGAAATTTATTTTGAATTATGGTAAAAATCGGTTGCTGAAAAGACTAAAAAACGGGTAAAAATAGAGAAAGAATTTGAAGAATATACGAAGAACACAAAGAACACTTTGAGTGTGGTGAAGAACATTGAAGAACACCTTTTAGATCTTAGAAAGGGCAAGGAAGTAAAATTTTTGGTGTTTGAGGGGTTATATGGTAATTTCTGGAAGTTAGGGTGGTAAAAGTAGAAATATTAAAAGTTACGGGTGGTAAAAAGTGAATTTTAAAGGTTAAAAATAAAAGGTAAGTTAATTTTCGAAAATTTAGTATTAAAATAATAAATAATAATAAAATATTAAATAATAATATTTAATTAAAAATAATATTTTAATAAAAATAATAAAATAATACGGAAAAGGCAGTTTTCTGTAAAAGCTTTAGAAAGACAACTTTAAGTGCAGAATCTCATAATTACCTTCATAAAAACACTTAGGGAGTGGTAATAACATGATAGTGAGGCAAAGGTAAAGAAAAGATAAAAAGTTAAAGAAAAGATAAAAACCAAAGAAAAAGTCTGTAAAATTTTAATGACAGAAAAACAGACAGAGACTAGTGAACGAACTAGGGCAACTTAGTTAGTACTTGAGTTGTAACTAGGGTTAGGTGTTATCTGAAAAGTTAAACTGTTTCAGTATAGACTTGATGAACCTATACCTGGGACAGGCTAACTATTCATACCGAAATTTACACATGTTAAACAGAGAAATCAGAGCAGAATAAAGTAACACAGAGCACAGAGTAACCAGAGTAAAGTAAAGAGATACAAAGAGAAAAGAATAATATGATGAAGAGAAATGGTTTGAGCTAGGATATTGTAAAAGTGAAAGATGTAAAGTTTGTACAGTATGATTGAACAGAGAAAGAAAGAGGTACTGCATAAGAATGTGAAAATGATGATGAATAATGAGAATGATGATGAATGATGATAATGAGAATGATTATGTAATAATCTGCTGCGTGAAGGCAGTCAGATAGATAGTGGTATGACCACAGAACGTTTTTCAGTGTTACACAGCTATTGAGAGTTGTACCTGCAACTGATAACCTGGGATAACTTGCAGAGGATATTAATTCATACACGGCTAGAATGCCGCACCTGTAAGGCAAGGATTGCTTACTGAGAATATGATTTCATACATGGCTGGAATTCCGCCACCTGTAAGGCAGAGTTTGCTTACAGAAGATATGACGCATACGTCGGTTAGTGAGAACTGTACCTATGCTGACTGGAAAACCATACCCGTTTCAGCTGCTTCGGGTTACGTCGGGAGCGGGTAGAAACCGACAGATGAGCTCATTACCTGCGCTAAGGCTAGACATGCATCATACTTGGTTGCGCATTTCCTTTGTTATGATTGTGGTATGAATGTATGCTTTCCTTGTTTGTATTCCATTTTCTGCGCTTGTGTTATTTTTTTGTATTCTTCTGTTTGTGTTCTGCTATCTGTTTTCTCTATCTTCTCTACTTATCTGTGTTTTCTAATTACTGCTTCTTTGTATTCTGCTAATAGTCTGCTAAACAACATAGAATTAATGAACGTAACTAATAACCCCGACCCTACTAAGAACTCCCCAGTTCTTACCCCTTCTCTCTCCCTTCCCCCTTCAGATGGAAGTAAGAGTACCTTACCATAGTTCGCTGATAACCGTTCGCAAGAAGAGGATTCTGCTCTAGATAGTCTTCTGAGTCTAGGGTAAATATCGTTCTCTGATTATATGTATATACTGTGAGACCAGCCAACGTCTGCACCCCGTTCGTATGCGCACTTTAACCTAAATCCTGTGTACGAGATTCCTATTGTGTGGCTACTTCATGAGGTACCAGAGAGACGTCTTGTGGAAAAGTCTGATCGTGCAGAAGAGTAGCAGATGATCTTCTATCTTTTGATGACGTTCCACCTGACTTGAGTTTTGAAGACCTAGAACGTACTTTCCCTCGCTTTAGTAGTTTAGAGAGACTAGGTGAGTATAGAGTCTAGGCTAGCCTAGGTGCCAGCTTAGGGACCTCTTGAACAGGTCAAGACCTGGGATGTTGTATGTATATACATGTATATAGATATTATTTACCTATATCTAGGAGCGTTCTAACTAACAGTCTATATTCTAATAAAGGCTAAATCACCGAATGTTGTCAACTACTTGTGATGTATTTATGTGTGGTTGTTTATAACTGTTTTATCTGTTATTATTTGTGAATTGATTATAAATAATTCTGTCTATTAATCCAAACATTTTCAAAAAAAAAAATAATACACCTCGCAAATTAACTACGCTTTTAACAACGAATCAGGCTCATATGATAAATAATAGATAATTAAGAAGCATGATTATTTCTGTGTTTTCATTTTAGGAATGTTCACACTTGACTTGAAGTGTTAAGACTGATCACCTTAACAATGATTGTTTGGTGTGAACAGGACTACTAATCAACTCCCAGTCAAGGCGTTTATTTAAATTATTCAAATTCACTAATTTAATTTCCTGTTTACTCAACTCAAACCTTTTTGAAAATATCTGATTAATAAAATAGCACACTTTTTTGTAAACTCGTTGGGAGACGACCTGGGACTCATACTCCAAGTATTTTAATTTCAATTTTCTGTGACACCTTTTTAAATTGATAGGCAGATTTCTGGCGAGTTAAGAACTATACCTGCAACGTATATAAATTAACAATTTTTAATTCGCCAATTTCTGCCAGCATCAATTTTTGGCCCCATTGCCGGGGAGTTGCAATAGAGTGCTAAAGTTATTAATTAGAATATATTTATTTGCATTTTATTTTATTTTGCTACTATGAGCTGCATGTTTCTTTCGTCAAATGATGCGTTCACTTCCTAATCCAAGCTTGCTAATATTCGATCCTGAAATTGAAAGGACTATTTCAAGAATAAGGCGAGCTCGGCATCGGTTAGTCCGCTCTAAGGGCGGATCTGAAATGTCACTTGAAGAAGAAACCAGCCCCCGTTCTACTGATTCGGTTGATTTACGTACAGGTAACATGGCGGCAGCCAGAAGAGTTACTATCCAGGAGAAGGAGCCCCTGATTTTACAATGCAACCGTTTCAAGCGCATCACCCAGCGGTGGCTACAGATTTTGAAATAAAGACCGCACTGCTGAATTTGATGCCCAAGTTTCATGGCTTACCTGCTAAAGAGCCTATCAAGCACCTGAGAGATTTCAAACAGCCTGTTCTACTGTCAGGCGTGATGGTGCTGATGAAACTTCAGTTTTGCTGAAAGCTTTCCCATTTTCTCTTGAGGGAAAAATAAGAGAGTGGTACTACACTCAACCCCTAGTGAATGTATCCAACTGGGATACACTCAGAAAAGAATTTTTGGAAAAATTCTTTCCATCTGAAGTTACTGATAAACTGAGGAAAGACATTTCCACAATTATTCAAGATGACAACGAGACTCTCTTTGAATACTGGGAGCGCTTCAATAATCTTCTGGAAGCATGCCCCCACCACAGGATTGACAAGATAGTGTTACTCAGCTATATCACACAGGGCATGAGGCCCCAAGATAAGACCACATTGGAAAGTGCTAGCAATGGGTCTATGAAGAAGTACAAGACCACTGATGAGGCATGGCAATTGATCAGTGACTTCGCTGAATCTACTAGGAACCACAGGCAGAAACAAGGCCGTTCAAAAGCCGTTGCAGAAGTATCCTCTAGCAGAGAGACTGTTGCTCTAGCTCAGAGTATCTGTGAAATGACAAACTTGCTGAAGCAGATGCAATTGAATCAACAACAAGTTCAACAAGCTCAACCTTCTCCAGCACAGCAAGGTCAACAGTTAGTCCCACAGAGAGTTTACGGAATTTGTGCTGATTATAGCCATTATACTGATGAATGCCCGCAGCTCCAGCAGGAAGACAACATGGTTGCATCCACTCATAACTTCTATGACCGCCCCAACCAAGGGTACAATCAATGTGGAAATCATAACCATGGATGGCAGGATAATTCTAACCAGAATTGGAGGGACAACAATAACAGAGGAGGCAGAGATAATCAGGGAAATCAGAGGTGGAACAATAACAACAATAGGCAGCAGAACCAACCTTACAGAGCACCTCACCTGAGGCAATCCCAAGGACCACAGAACACCCAACAGCAGACCTCTCAATTTACTCATCCTTCTTCATCTCCTAATGAAGAGTTACTACAATCCTTTGAGCGAAGACAACAGACCATGGAAAATAACATTATGAATAACATTAATGCCAGTCTGAATGGTCTGACCTCTACTTTGCAAGCTCTTGTCTCACAGATTGGATCAATGCAAAATTCTAATAACCAACCTTCAGGTTCTACTGGAATTCCCTCTCAACCATTACCCAATCCAAAGGGAGGCATTAATGCCATCACCCTCAGGTCCGGAACCACACTACAGGAGAGGAATCAGGAGGAGCCAAGCCAACCAGAACACGCCTCAGCTGAAGAGGTAGTAGAAATAGAAAATGTTGAAGAGGAAGAGGATATACAGAACATAGCTGAAAAAGAAGAAGCCCAACCACAGGAGGAAGCACCAAAAGGCGCAGACACTGCTGAAAACACCACTCCCATTCCATTTCCACAACTTGCAAGGAAGCCCAGGAAGCAGCTGGAACCCGATCCCAAAATGGTAGAAATATTCAAAAAGGTTGAGGTAACTGTTCCCCTTTTTGATGTTATTCAACAGGTACCTAAATTAATGAATTAGAAACTATTCTTTTAGGTAGTTCCATGTCTGCTTTAATGGGAGGATTACCTGAAAAATGTAGTGACCCAGGTCCTTGTATAGTTAGTTGTACTATTGGTAGAGTAGTAATTTATGATTGCATGTGTGATTTAGGAGCATGTATTAGTATAATGCCTTTGTCTATATATGATATTTTGAGGCTCCCTCTCTTAAAAAGGTCGGCAGCTCATTTTGTGTTAGCAGATAAAAGCATTATTACAGTGGCTGGAGTTGCTGAAGATGTTTTGGTGAACATTAAAGGACTTACATTTCCCACTGATTTTTATATCTTAGAGATGCCCCATAATGACTCAGATAAGCCATCATCAATCCTACTTGGAAGACCATTCCTGAAGACATCAAAATTCAAATTGGATGCTTTTTCAGGAACATACTCTTTTGAAATAGATGGCCGAATAGTAATCTTCAATCTGAATGGAGTCATAAACAACCCTCCAGAAGATCATTCTATCTTCTAGTGTGATGTCATAGAGGAAACTGTAGCTGACGTTCACAAGGAAGAGTTAGAAGAGAGGCACGTTGGACAAGGTCCAAGTGTGGGGACCCTCTTGACTGACAATGAGAGCACCTCAGCATTTTCACAAGCTCCAGACAATCCAGAACCTACCCATGATCAGAAGTTGGAATTAAAATCTCTCCCTCCACATCTCAAATATGCTTATCTCGAAGATGAGCAGAAGTTTCTAGTTATCATTGCAAGGGAACTCACTTCTCAATAAGAAGAGCAGTTACTTGATGTACTGAGGAGGCACAAGAAAGCAATTGGGTGGAGTTTGGCAGACATAGTAGGCATCAACCCTCAAGTATGTGAGCACAGAATATTTTTAGAAGAGGGAGCAAGACCTGTCCATCAACCCCAAAGAAGATTGAATCCCACTATCTTGGAAGTTGTAAAAAAGGAAGTAACCAGACTATTGGAAGCAGGTATCATCTATCCCATTTCAGATAGTGAATGGGTTAGCCCAGTACAAGTGGTGCCCAAGAAGTCTGGAGTCACTACAGTGAAGAATGAGCATGGAGAGCTCATAGCAACTAGAGTTCATAATGCTTGGAGAGTCTGCATTGATTACAGGCGTCTCAACCAAGCCACCCGTAAGGATCACTACCCACATCCATTCATTGATCAAATGCTGGATCGCCTGTCAGGTAAATCACATTATTGCTTTTTAGATGGTTACACAAGTTATTTCCAGATTCATATAGCTCCTGAGGATCAGGAAAAGACCACTTTTACATGTCCTTTTGGGACTTATGCTTACAAGAGAATGCCCTTTGGCTTGTGCAATGCACCAGCTACTTTCCAAAGGTGCATGATGAGTCTTTTCTTTGATCTTATTGAGGACTGTATGGAGGTTTTTATGGACGATTTTAGCGTTTATGGTGATTCTTTTAGCCTTTGCTTAGATGGATTATCTAGAGTATTAGATAGATGTGTTAATACAAACCTTGTATTAAATTTTGAAAAATTTCACTTTATGGTAAAACAAGGGATTATATTAGGATATGTGGTATCTAATAATGGCATTTCTGTAGACCCAGCAAAGGTGAATGTTATTTCTAGTTTACCTTACCCCTCCTCTGTGAGGGAGGTCCGTTCGTTCCTTGGCCATGCAGGTTTTTACAGGAGATTTATTAAGGATTTTGGTAAGGTAGCACTTCCCTTGTCCAGATTACTGCAGAAAGATATTGAGTTTGAATTCAGTGAGGATTGCAAACAAGTGTTTGATAAGCTGAAGACCGCCCTGACTCAAGCCCCAATTGTAAGAGGACCAGACTGGAGCCAGCCGTTTGAAATCATGTGCGATGCTTTCAACCATGCAGTAAGAGCAGCGCTGGCTCAACGTGAAGGTAAAGATCCTTTTGTTATTGCTTATACGTCTAAGACTTTAAACGCTGCACAGTCCAATTATACTACTACTGAGAAAGAGCTTCTTGCTATTGTTTTTGCTCTGGATAAATTCTGAGCTTATTTACTTGGTACTAGAGTAGTAGTGTATTCGGACCATGCAGCTTTAAAGTATCTATTAGCTAAAAAGGAGTCCAAACCAAGGCTTATACGTTGGATACTACTATTACAAGAATTTGATTCAGAAATAAAGGATAGGAGTGGTAACCAGAATTTAGTGGCAGACCACTTGAGTCACCTTGAGCACATTAAGGATGATTCTACTCCTATAGATGATAATTTTCCATTTGATAACCTGCAAGCAGTATCTGAGGTATTCCCTTGGTATGCACCTGTAGCTAATTATCTAGTTAGCCGCACATTTCCTCCAAACTTTTCTAAGCATCAAAGAGACAAGCTGAAAAGCGAGTCTAAATATTATATATGGGATAACCCATATTTATGGAGATGTGGCGCTGATCAAGTAATTAGACGTTGTGTGTCTCAATCAGAATTCTAGCCCATTTTAGAGGCCTGTCACTTATCTGAGAGTGGAGGGCATTTTGGCCCACAACGAACAGCTAGAACGATCTTAGACTGTGGATTTTGGTGGCCTACTCTTTTTAGAGATGCTGCTGAGTTTTGTAAATCCTGTCTCCCATGCCAAAAATTTGGTAATATATCCAGGAGGGATGAGATGCCTCAACAAATTATGCTTTTCTGTGAAATCTTTGATGTTTGGGGCATTGACTTCATGGGTCCATTTCCAAATTCTAATGGTTATTTTTATATATTGTTAGCTGTGGATTACATTTCCAAATGGGTGGAAGCAATTCTTACCCGTACTGATGATGCTAACACGTTTGTTTCCTTTGTGAGAAACCATATTATTTGTCACTTTGGATCACCACGAGCAATCGTGAGCGATCAAGGCACCCATTTTTGTAACAGGAGACTAACAGGATTAATGAAGAGGCATGGGATAATTCATAAGGTTGCAACAGCATACCATCCTCAGACCAATGGGCAAGCCGAGGTGTCAAACAGAGAAATAAAGCGTATCTTGCAGAAGATAGTCAAACCTCATAGAAAAGACTGGAGCACCAGGCTACAAGATGCACTCTGGGCATACAGAACAGCATACAAAACACCCATTGGGATGAGTCATTTCTGCTTAGTTTATGGAAAAGCTTGTCATCTCCCTATTGAGGTAGAGCACAAAGCCTTTTGGGCAGTCAAGGAGTGCAACATGGGAATGGAGAATGCCAGAGCTAAAAGGAAGTTGCAACTGCAAGAACTGGAAAGCCTTCGCCTAGAAGCTTATGAGAACTCAAGACTATACAAGGAGAAGATGAAGGCTGCACATGATTAGCACATCAAGAGGAAAGAGTTCCAACCTGGGGATTTAGTCCTCCTTTATAAATCTTGACTGAGGCTCATGCCAGGCAATTTGAGATCAAGATGGGAAGGTCCATACAGAGTAGAGAAGGTTGAACCGTACGGAGTTTATCACCTAAGTCATCCTTCAAGTTCTGAACTTATCAAAGTTAATGGACAACGCCTGAAGCTATACCATGGCGAGAAGATGCAGAAGAACAAGGAGCTTGAGATCTTCCTCTTGGAAGATCCCCACATAGCAGAAGATTGAGCTAGTGGAGCGTCCAACTTACGGACGTTAAAGCAAAGTGCTAGGTGGGAGACAACCCACCATGGTATGATCGTTCTTTTCTTTATTTTTAGTTTTTCATATTCAATAACTCTTCTCTTTATCAGTACTTTCGTGCATCTGCATTTGCATATTCTTAATTAATAAAAAAAAAGCCACGCGACGCGACCGCATCAGCGACGCGTCCGCGTCGCAATGAGAGGGGAGAAAATAAAAACGAACAGAGAGTCACGTTGGAGCCTGGCTGGAGGCATCCCAGTGGCACAAATCGACCCACGCGAGCGCGTCAATGACGCGTCGGTGTCGTATGGGCATAATGGCCTCCCACGCGACCGCGTGACCCACGCGGTCGCGTGCCCTGATTTTCGACGCAAAAAGGGTGCACAACGAATTATTGTGCGAGAGTGGTACTGGATTGGTGCTGAACGCACAATTCTACCCACGTGGACGCATGGCCCACGCATCCGCGTCGTTTCCTTCTGAAGCCCACTCACGCGATCGCATGCCTCACGCGATCGCGTCACCCCAAATTTGGCAAATATATCAATTCGAACAGAGAGTTGTGCAGGCGCGAGGCTGCACTCGCACCAGAAGCACAACATGGGTCACGCGACCGCCTGACCGACGCGACCGCGTCACCTGACCTAAAGCGCAATCGCACGAACGTGTGCCCCCCGCGGCCGCGTCGCTTGTGCCGCACAGATCCAACTTAATTGCCAAAATATCTTATCTTTTTCCTCTCCAAATCCTAATTTTTCTTTTCCCTCCTTATTTCTTCCTTCTCCCTTCTTCCTTCTATCTCCCCTTTCACTCCCTCTCTCTCACCTCCATTAACAAGGTTTTATTTTCTTCTTCCCTCTTTCCTTTTCTACCATTCTTCTTATTTTATATGTTATTTTCTTTTCTTTTCTTTTTCTTTTCATTATCCATATTTTCTTTCTTCTTCTTTCCTTTTTACATGGTGTTAGAATTTTATTTGAGTCATTATTCTTCATTATATGCTTGTAGATTGTTGCAAATTGTTTGGAAATTATATATTATTTTCTTTAAAGGGTTGCTTGCATGTTCACTTTAATACTTTCTATACCTTATTCACCATGCATGCTATGTGTTTGTGAAAAAGCCCATATGGCATTATGCACTTCTCTACTTTATTCTATTCTACTATCCAATGCTTGCTTTTCATAAACTCCCTCTACTATTGTATTAATTAAATTTAATTTTCAATACAAACGTGATAGTTTGCTACAACGTGATGCTTGATCTATGCTACTCATGCCCTTTGTCGGCATGCCAATAAACACCTTGCATTCACTTGTCATTATATGCACTAGCTATTTTCCGCTGATGACTTTTCACATGTACTCATGAGCGTGTGTTAATGTCAGTTACCTCCTAATGTGCATCCATCACCACCTTTTCCGTTCTCTTCCTTGCTATATATCTCTTTGAATTTAATTTACTTTCTCTTCCCTTTTTCAGGATGGCCACCAAGAAAGGAAAAGAGAAGCTACTCCCAAACCCCCAGCAAGAAGAGGAACTAAAAGAGCACTAGTGGCAGAGCCTTCTTCAACTGCAGTCAAGCCCTCAACAAAAAGAGTTAAGAGGATCATAAAGGTTGATGAAAAGGAGAAAGCCTTTCAAGCGAAGGACACTGCGCGATTTCCAAATCGCTACTGTGAGCAGATGTTCCCTATTTTGGCTGAAAGGAGCTACAACAACGAACACCTTCTTATCCTCCCGCCCAATATTGCTACTTTTGTTGAGCCGCAAATTGAACGAAGATAATGGAGTTTCCTACAGAGACAGCCAAGGCAGGTCAATCTTTCTTGGGTAGTCGAATTCTACTCTAACTTCTACCTGCCTACCCTACAGTCTGTCTTTGTCCGTCAGAAGCAAGTCCCCATTACAGAAGAGGCCATTCAAAAAGCTTTAGGTCTCCCCCCTATTCCAGAAGGATTGGACGCCTTTCAAGAAGCCTCACTCAAGCGCCAGATGTACCAATTTGACTGGGAAGCTATTCTCAGAGTTATCGCACTACCTGGCAGCCGTTGGATCTACGGATACCATCGTACCCGCCCTAAAGGAATATCGGCTTCAGCACTTACCCTGGAGGCTCGCGTATGGGCACAGATTATGTCCCATTACGTCTTTCTGAGCACTCACGAGTCCTCCTTCACTGCGGACATGGCCGTTCTAGTATGGTGCATCCTTACAGACCAGCCTCTGAATCTACCAAGACATATTCGGAATGCTATGGGACACGTACAAATCGCGGGCAACTTACCTTTTCCCGCCTTGATCTCAGATCTTATCTCAGCAGCCGGAGTCTCCTACAGAGCTGGGGACACCAAAGCCATGCTTCCATGGGATGATTAGTATGTCCCTAACGGGAAATACCTCAGACCTCCAGCATCCACTACAAGCCTTCCTACTGCACCGGTTGAAGATATCCCTTCTTCAACACCACAAGCACCTACAACAGACGCACTGCTCCAGCAGATAATCAAAAGGTTGGATCAGCAAGAACAGAAAGCGAAGTTAAGAGAGCGTCGTAACGAGCGCCGATTCAAACACCTCAAGGAGCTACTCAAGGGATACTTCAAGGACTCAGACACCCCAGACTCTACTTCCTTTACCAGCACAGGGAGCCATGATGGTCCCGACTGTGGAGATACTGCCACCAGCCCACCCCTGTTCCTAACAGATGGCACCGAGGACGGTGCAAAGCCTTAAGTGTGGGGAGGTCAGTCAGTACCTGACTTCCGGAGGTAATTCCTCTTCCTTAGCACCAATAAATTAAGATAATTTAGTTATATTTTCTTTCTTTTATAGAATAGGATAAATTGCATAGTAATAGGTTAGTTGCATACATGTTCTACTTGATTGAAAAGACAATACGTTTCTTCTAAGAGTCTATCTTTGGAACAAAATTTCACTAATTTTCAAAAATTTTTATGATAAATCTGCTTGAAGTTGTAATTGGAACATGATTTTTGAGCTAAAGAACACACAACCTGTGAATATTTGAGCCTTTATGCATGGTTACATTATTTAACCATAAACATTTTATTCTTGTGTGTTTACTTCTCTATGATTGTAATCTATATTTTGTTTCATCCTATATGTCCAATATTTATTATATTTGTATGCTTGCATATGATTGAGGCCATTATTTGTTTAAACTCACTTATCCAAATTAAGCCTACCCTTTTCAATTACCTTTGTTAACCACTTTGAGCCTTTAAATCCTGTTTGTTCTATATTGCACCACATTACTAGCCTTAAGCGGAAAAACAATTGTATATCCCAAATTGAATCTTTGGTTAGCTTAAGATAGAATTGTGTGTACTAGTTAAGTATGGGAAATTGTGGGAACAAAAGTTATTAAGGGAATGTGCCATGATAATACAATGGGAATTTGGATACCTACTCATGTGAAACTATAAGAATTAAAAATCTATGTGCATTGATAAGTTATGTTTATTTTTATGTCTATATATAAAAAAAAAAGAAAAAAAACTCAATAAATAAATAAGGGGACAAAATTACCCCAATGCTGAATTAAGAATTCAAAGATCAATGCACATATGATAAAACTAAAAAAAAAAGTTGATACATGAGTATGAAATGTAAAAGGGAATTTTGGGTAGCTAGGTATGAATTCTAAGGTTACACTAAATATATATAGGTTGGGTTAAAGCTTGGGTTAATCAAAGATTCAATTTATAAGCTCACTTAACCATATATGTATCCCTACCCCAACCTTGGCTCCATTACAACCTTGAAAATACCTCATGATGTTTGCATTGATATACTAACTATTGTTGATTGGTTAGGAGAAGAACAAAAGTTAGAGAGCACGATTAGAGAAGGATAGAGTGATTACCCTATACACTAGAGAGATTAGAGCGTACATACATCATCAGTGAGGGTTCAATGCTTGAATTTCCATGTTCCTTGCTTTCATGAGCTATCTTCTTGCACTTTTATCTGTCTTACTGTATAATGATAGAATTAGTGAAATTTGATTTGTAATTGTTTTGAAGAGCTTATTTACTTTTGATCAAGTGGGCAAGAATCATATAGTTGCATTCATATATATAGGATTGCATTACATTGCAAGAGTTTCTACATGTTCATACTTATTTATTTTATCTCCTTCAATTAAGCATGAGGACATGCTAATGTTTAAGTGTGGGGAGGTTGATAAACCACTATTTTATGGTTTATATTGTGTTTAATTGTGTGGTTTTATCATGATCCTTACCCATTTATTCATTAAAATAGCATGCATTTATATTTCCTTCCTGAAATTATTACATGATTGAAAACTGCTTCCTAGAAGACTTTTAATTATGCATTTTAATTCTCCTTTATTCCATTCGATGTCGTGATCTATGTGTTAAGCGTTTCAGGCTTTATAGGGCATGAATGAGTTGGAGATTGGAAAGGAAGCTAACAAAAATGGAAAGAACACAAGAAATTGAGGAGATAACCAGCGAGAAGTGACGCGGTCGCATGGT
>NC_092052.1:77972482-78011989 GCF_003086295.3 Arachis hypogaea
CTGCCGTGGCAACCATTGTTGTCGACGGTGACCCGCAACCACCAACCCTCATCAACCCTTTCTCTGCTTCACCCAGTCGAACCCCGTCTCTGCTCCTTGCTTCCCTGTTCTTTGAGCACACCTTTACTCACTTCTCCTACTCTCCTTCAACAACCACCGCAAGCTCCACTGCGCTGCTACCATTCTTGGGTAGCGCTACAGCTCTGCTACCTCCTCCTTTCCATTCTCCCATTCTATTTCTCTCTGCCTCTGCACTCCAGGTTCCTTACCTCCTGCATGTTTTACTTGATCCTAGGTTGTTAGGTAGCTAGGTTGTGGTTAGAAGATCCTAGGCTTGATAACTGCTCCGTTTGTGTTTATTTGTTTGAATGTTGCATGCTTTGCTGAGTGATGTTGGTATGATATGCTGTGTTTGTTTCATGTGACTTGATTCTCCTGCTACCTTTGCTTGATTAATGCTACCCGAATCATATGCAATCCATATTAATCTACCTGTTGGTTAGAACTGGATTCACTGTAATCTGTTTTGCTGCTTTCTGCTATCCAGGATTCATTTGAATTACTGCGAATGCTGCCCAATCTCGAAACTATTTGGTTTAAACTCAGTTACCTAGAATTGAACTTGGTATTATAGAATTAAGTTTTGTGACTTACGCCAAGTTCAATTTCTAGCTAATTTGCTCAGCTTTCTTGTTCATTGTGCTTCCGTGATACGCATTGAACCTTCATGTGCTTTCACTTTTCAAGTAAAGCAAATGCATTTGACTCACAAAAGCTTCGCATTGCTTTTAACTTGCATTCGCTAAATGCAGTTCATTTTTTGCACTAATTGGTGCATCGCTCTGTAACTCTTTAGACTCAAACTGGTTTCTAACGATTAGTTCACAAAGCACATATTCACTTTTGCAAACACCAATTGTTGACATTTAGTGCCGTGACACTTGTTGATCGACTTGCTCCATTTATATGCTTCATGCATTTTGATGTTTCATCATCAATTGTAATCCTTCCTCATGATTGTGATTTTGCTTGAACTTCTATTGAGTAAACCAAAGCCGTATACCACTAATGTTATAACCAACTTTCTAACCTTTTAACGTGTTAACTTGATAACTTTCTTTTGATCTTAAACTACCCATTGATCATTCTTTGGGTATGATGTTTTGAACCTAATACACAAGCATTGTGGACTTATGTTTGAAATCTTGGTTTATGGCTTGTTTTCCTGTGATTACTTGCATTCCAAGTTTTCATCATTTTGGACTCACTTCATGATTGCTTGTCACTCGTCTTGTATTCTGAATATGTCATTCCTTGCTTTCTATTCCTCTACTGGCTAATGTTTATATCCTGTCATATCTGCTTTTTAGGATGGGGCTGATCGAGGTACAGCCATTCAGGAGAAGTGACATCATTCTTGAGAATTTTTGAGGCTGGTTGATAAGGCTGGAGTGCACTGTCAGAGTGTACTCCAATCCCTGAGTGGTTCCATCAGAGGCAGCCAAGTGCCAATCACGAAAGCCGCCATTGAGGATGCACCCACTGTAGAACTAAGACCAGTGAGAAGGATGCTTGAGCTGTTGAGGTGGAGTTGCACTGTATGACATTCGATTATGATGCTTTGAGGGATGTAGTCGCCACCCGGATGCCCCTTGGGTGATGGACTCTGACAAAAAGAAGCCCAAGGGGATGCTATTTACTTATCTGACTAGGGAGGCCAGGACGCGACAGCAGATCTTTGCCCATTACGTCATGCCGACCACTCATTTCTCTGAGATTTCAGTTTCCATGCTTGTCCTGATCAGCTGTGTCCTGGAGGGGAAGGAGGTATATTTCCCCCAGCTGATTAGGAGGTTCATGTGGCGCGCTCACATCCGTTGCTCATTCCCATTTCCGACATTGGTCACACAGATGATCCAGAGAGTCAGCGTTTCGTGGCTAGCAGATGATGTGTCTCCACCCCCACCCTCCCTGAGAAAGAAAAGGTGACGATTCCATGGGGGACATGGGTGCACGAGAAGCCCGCATCCAGGCGCCGGTCTCGAGCCAGAGCAGCACTGGAGCTAGTTACACCCTCTTCAGCAGCAGCAACAATACCTTTACCACCAATACCAGCACCCCAGCCGACCTACCTTCTGGTTCAGCACCTGTTCCGATTCATAGAGCGCACTGAGCACCATATCATGTGATGCCTTGATAGAGTGGATCAGGCATTCATGGCACAGGGTGTTGAGTTACCCCCTCTTCCGGACTCTTCCGCATCCGATGAGTAGGAGCCGGCCCAGCCGGAGGCACCTCCATTGACGCAGGTGGTGCACGAAATTGTGATTACACTTTTTACAACTCCGCACAACTAACCAGCAAGTGCACTGGGTCGTCCAAGTAATACCTTA
The DNA here is from genome assembly GCF_003086295.3 of Arachis hypogaea. NCBI lineage: Eukaryota > Viridiplantae > Streptophyta > Magnoliopsida > Fabales > Fabaceae > Arachis > Arachis hypogaea. The sequence continues at coordinate 77,974,876 of NC_092052.1, forward strand.
CGTGAGTAAGGGTCGATCCCACGGAGATTGTTGGCTTGAAGCAAGCTATGGTTATTTTGTAAATCTTAGTCAGGAGATTAATGATAAGAGTGATTGTATTTATGAAAAATAAATAACATGAAATAAATAGTACTTGTGATTCAGTAATGAGAAACAGGCTGAGGTTTCGGAGATGCTCTGTCGTCTGAATCTCTGCTTTCCTACTGTCTTCTTCTCCAAACATGCATGGCTTCCTTCAATGGCAAGCTTTATGATCCTCTCGGATGAAAAATACTAGGTACGATCTCTGAACGGCTAATCAACTGTCAGATTTCTCGTCTCGGATGAAAAATACCATGTACAGCTACCACACGGCTAATCATCTGTCGGTTTCCGCTGGTGTCGGAATAGGACCCTTGTCCTTTTGCACACTGTCACTGTGCCCAACATTCGCAGGTTTGAAGCCCGTCACAGTTATCCCTTTTCAGATCCTACTCAGAATACCACAGACAAGGTTTAGACTTTTCGGATCCCAGGAATGCTGCCAATTGGTTCTAGCCTATACCACGAAGATACTAGTCTCACGGGCTCGGTCCGTGTATTAGATACCCAAGAGATACGCACTCAAGCTGTCGTCCAATGACTACGTTGAGCTCAGATAGAATGGGAGTGGTTGTCAGGCATGCGTTCATAGATTTGAGGATAATGATGAGTGTCACGGATCATCATATTCTCTATATTGAAGTACGAGTGAGTATCTTAGAATAGAATCAAGCGTGATTGAATAGAAAACAGTAGTAATTATATTAATCCTTTGAAACACAGCAGAGCTCCTCACCCCCACCTATGGGGTTTAGAGGCTCATACTGTAGAAGATACAATATGAAGTGTAAAATGTCATAAGGTGCTTAATGAATCTCTAAAAGTAGTTTTTATACTAAACTAGTAACTTAGGTTTACAGAAAAATGAGTAACTAAGTGCAGATAGTGCAAAAATTCACTTCCGGGACCCACTTAGTGTGTGTTTGGGCTGAGATTTCAATATTTCACGTGCATATGCCTAAAGTTGGCGTTAAACGCCACCTTGAGTGCCAAAATGGCGATTAACGCCAATAAAGGTGCCAGTTCTGGCATTTTACGCCAGAAAATTTTTGGCTGGATTTTAACGCCAGTGTGGGCCATCAAATCTCGGGCAAAGCATAAACTATTATATATTGCTGGAAAGCCCAAGATGTGTACTTTCCAATGCAATTGAGAGCGCACCAATTGGGCTTCTGTAGCTCTAGAAAATACACTTCGAGTGCAGGAGGGTCAGAATCCAACAGCATCTGCAGTCCTTTTTTAGCCTCTGAATGAGATTTTTGCTTAGATCCCTCAATTTCCGCCAGAAAATACTTGAAATTACAGAAAAACACACAAACTCATAGTAAAGTCCAGAAATGTGATTTTGAATAAAAACTAATAAAATATAATAAAATGTAACTAAAACATACTAAAAACTATGTAAAAACAATGCCAAAAAGGGTATAAATTATCTGCTCATCACAACACCAAACTTAAATTGTTGCTTGTCCCCAAGCAACTAAAAACAAAATAGATTAAAAAGAAGAGAAAATACAATAAATTTCAAATATCAATGTAGCTCAGTTCCAATTAAATAAGTGGGACTAGTAGCTTTTTGTTTCTGAACAGTTTTGGCATCTCACTTTATCCTTTGAAGTTCAGAATGATTGGCATCCATAGGAACTCAGAATTCAGATAGTGTTATTGATTCTCCTAGTTCAGTTTTTTGATTCTTGAACACAGCTACTTTATGAGTCTTGGCCGTGACCCTAAGCATTTTGTTTTCCAATATTACCACCGGATACATAAATGCCACAGACACATAACTGGGTGAACCTTTTCAGATTGTGACTTAGCTTTGCTAGAGTCCCTAGTTAGAGGTGCCCAGAGCTCTTAAGCACACTCTTTTTGCTTTGGACCACGACTTTAACCGCTCAGTCTCAAGCTTTTCACTTGACACCTTCACGCTACAAGCACATGGTTAGGGACAGCTTGGTTTAGCCGCTTAGGCTAGGATTTATTTCTTTGAGCCCTCCTATCCATTAATGCTCAAAGCCTTGGGTCCTTTTTACCCTTGCCTTTTAGTTTAAAGGGTTATTGGCTTTTTTGCTTGCTTTTGTTTCTTTTTGTTTCTTTTTCTTTATTTTTTTCGCTTCTTTTTTTTCGCAAGCTTTGTGTTCTTCACTACTTTTTCTTGCTTCAAGAATCAATTTTATGATTTTTCAGATTATCAATAACATTTCTCTTTTTCATTATTCTTCCAAGAGCCAACAATTTTAACATTCATAAACCTCACTCTAAAAAATATGCACTGTTCAAGCATTCATTTAGAAAATAAAAAGTATTGCCACCACATCAAAATAATTAGATTATTTCCAATATAAAATTCGTAATCCATGTATTTTTTTTCTTTTTCAGAAAACATTTCTTTTATTTAAGAAAGGTGAAGGATTCATGGGACATTCATAGCTTTTAAGACATAGACACTAAACTTTTAATAATCATGTAATAAAAATAAGACATAAAATAAACATAAAAGCAGACAATTAATAATAAAAGAAAGGAAATTAAAGACATAAAAATAAATGACTCTAATACTAATGCTCATGTAACTCTTATAATAGGTTTCTAATAATAAAATTATCACAGAGTTGGGACTCAACAACCTTGATTTTGAGGGGTAGGTGCTCCTTCAATCTGTCGGACGTTCAACTCTTCAAGGGACAGCTTTTGACGCTTTAGCTCCTGTATCTCGCGCCCTTGTTCTCTTGTTCTATGAGCATTTTGCAGAGCATGCTGTTTTGATTCTGCTGTTCTTCTTTGAGTTGATTCACAGCTTCTTGCAGCTTGGTGACAGATGCTTCTAAGCGGGCCCAGTAGTCAAATTGAGGAATTTCTGGGAGGAGCTCATGTGCCCCCCTCTTGATGAGGTTATCTTGAATTTGAGGTCCATCCATCACTTTTTTGATGATTGGGAATTCAACTGTGATATATTCATCCACACCCATCTGTACCTCCGCATCTTTGCATAACAGACTAATCAAGCTTGGGTAGGCCAATTTGGCCTCAGTGGATTCCTTGTTTGTAAACATGTAAATTTCAGCAGGGATCAGCTGATAAATCTCTACCTCCTTCCCCAGCATAATACAGTGAATCATCACTACCCTCTTGACAGTGACTTCAGATCAGTTGCTGGTTGGGAGTATAGAATGCCCAATGAAATCCAGCCAACCTTAGCAACTGGTTTGAGATCACCTCTCTTTAGTTGGTTTGGGACACCTTTTGAATTAGTAATCCACTTGGTTCCAGGGAGGCATATGTCCTCTAGAACTTGATCTAGCCTTTTATCCTTGGCCATTCTCCTATTAAAGAACTCTGGATCATCTTGTAGTTGAGGAAGTTTAAGAACTTCTCTCACTTTGTCAAAGTAGAAGTAAATAATCTTCCCTTTGACCATAGTCCGGAAGGAGTAGAAAGCAGTTCCCTCTAATCTTTGCTTTTCTGTCATCCACAAATTTGCATAAAATTCCTGGACCATGTTTCTTCCAACATGTATCTCAGGATTTGCCAGGACTTCCTAGCCCCTGTTTTGAATCTGCTCTTGGATCTACGGATATTCATCTTCTTTCAGATTGAACCTAACTTCCGGGATCACTGATCTTCTGCACAGAATTTTGAAATAATGATCTATATGTTCTTTGGTGCAGAAGTTCTCATGCATCCAACGTGGTTTTGGATTGCTCTCTTTCTTGTCTTTTGAAGCGGTTTGTCTTCCTTTGGGTGCCATGAGATTGGTTTGTTTTAACTCAGGGATCACAGAAATCACACCAAACATAGAGATTTGCTTGTCCTCAAGCAAAATAAAAAGAAAGAAGATGAATAGATGGAGAGAAGGATTCGAATGATGGAGGAGAGGGGATGGCCGAATTTATAAATAAAGGGCAGGGAGGGAAGGGGTTCGAAATTTTTAGAAAAAGATATGATTTGAAAGATATGATTGATAAAAGATAAACATAATATGAAAAAGAGAAGATTGTTTTCAAAATTTAAGAGATATGAAAAAGATATGAGGAAGTTAGATCTGAATTTTTGTTTATGCATCTAAGAATTAAAAGATAATAGGAATGTGTTTAAAAAGATTTGAAAAGAAATTGGAAATATGAATGAGTTTTTGAAAAGGATTTGAAAAGAATTGAAAAAGAATTAAAAAGAATTTATAAGATTATAAATTTTTGTCAATGGAAATTAAAAAATGAATGTTTATAATGTTTGGATGCAGAAAATTTTGATTTAAAACATGAAAATTCGAAAAAAATTGAATTGGAAACGAAATTACCTCTCCCCTAGCTGTTCTGGCATTAAACGCCCAGAATGATAGCCATTATGGCGTTTAACGCCCATCTGGTGGCCATTTTGGGCGTTTAACGCCCAGCCAGGTACCTTGGCTGGCGTTAAACGCCAGAAATTCTTTTTTACTGGGCATTTTTGTGATCGCCCAGAATGCTGCCATTTCTGGCGTAAAACGCCCAGAATGCTGCCCATTCTGGCGTTTAATGCCCAGAATGATACCTTTACTGGCGTTTAACGCCCAAATTGCCTCTTTACTGGCATTTTGATGCCAGTGAGCTTTTTTTCTCTGTGATTCTTCTGCTTTATGTTCTGAACCTTCATTTCCCTGACTTGTTCACTGAAAAGCTTTACTAAACATGAACAACAAAATTAAATGGACTTATGTAATTGTTATAAACATCTAAATTTTTGCTAATGGCTGGGTTGCCTCCCAGTAACTGCTTCTTTACTGTCTTTAGCTGGACTTTTACTGAGTTTTTTAATTTAGTCTCAGTTTTGAGCATTCTTGCTCAACATCACCTTGAAGATAATGTTTGATTCTCTGTCCATTAACAATGAACTTTTTGTCAGAATCAATATCTTGAAGCTCTACATAGCCATATGGTGACACACTTGTAATCACATACGATCCCCTCCACCGGGATTTCAATTTTCCAGGGAACAATCTGAGCCTAGAGTTAAATAGCACGACTTTCTGTCCTTTCTCATAGACTCTAGATGACAACCTTTTGTCATGCCATCTTTTTGCTTTCTCTTTATAAATTTTAGCATTTTCGAAAGCATTGAGTCTAAACTCATCTAGCTCATTTAACTGGAGTAATCTTTTCTCTCCAGCTACCTTAGCATCAAGATTTAGGAACCTTGTTGCTCAGTAGGCTTTGTGTTCCAGTTCCACTGGCAGATGACAGGCTTTTCCATACACAAGCTAGTATAGAGAGGTCCCTATAGGAGTCTTGAATGCGGTTCTGTATGCCCACAGGGCATCATCTAGACTTCTTGCCCAATCCCTTCTACAGGTACTTACAGTCTGTTCCAGAATTTGTTTTAGTTCTCTATTTGAGACTTCAGCTTGCCCATTTGTCTGTGGATGATATGGAGTGGCCACTTTATGGTTAATTCCATATCGGACCAGAGCAGAGTCAAGCTGTTTATTACAGAAATGAGTGCCTCCATCAAGGGACACCAAACCTGCTGAAGATATGCTTCTGGAGGAACTTCATCACTGTCTTAGTATCATTAGTGGGTGTTGCAATTGCCTCTACCCATTTAGATACATAGTCTACTGCCACCATAATATAAGTGTTTGAGTATGATGGTGGAAAAGGCCCATGAAGTCAATACCCCATACATCAAACAGCTCAATCTCTAGGATCTCTTGCTGAGGCATGACATAACTGTGAGGCAGATTACCAACTCTCTGGTAATTGTCACAGTTATGTACAAACTCTCGGGAGTCTCTATAGAGAGTAAGCCAGTAGAAACCACATTGGAGAACCTTTGTGGCTGTTCGCTCACCTCCAAAGTGTCCTCCATATTGTGATCCATGGCAATGCCATAGGATCTTCTGTGCCTCTTCTCTAGGCACACATCTGCAGATTACTCCATCTGCACACCTCTTAAAGAGATATGGTTTATCCCACAAGTAGTACTTTGCGTCAGAAGTCAATTTTTTCATTTGTTGCTTACTGTACTCTTTGGGTATGAATCTCACAGCTTTATAGTTTGCAATGTCTGCAAACCATGGTAATTCCTGAATGGAAAGAAGTTGCTCATCCAGAAAGGTTTCAGAGATCTCAGTAAGAGGGAGGATGCCCCTGCTACTGGTTCTATCCGGGATAGGTGATCTGCTACCTGGTTCTCTGTCCCTTTTCTGTCTCTTATTTTAATATCAAACTCTTGCAAGAAGCAACACCCATCTGATGAGTTTGGGTTTTAAATCCTGCTTTGTGAGGAGCTATTTTAGAGCAGCATGGTCAGTGTACACAATCACTTTTGATCCCACTAAATAAGATCTGAACTTGTCAATGGCATAAACCACTACATGTAACTCCTTTTCTGTGGTTGTGTAATTCTTCTGCGCGTTATTTAAAACATGGCTAGCATAATAAATGACATGCAGAAGCTTGTTACACCTCTGTCCTAATACTGCACCAATGGCATGGTCACTGGCATCACACATTAGTTCAAATGGTAATGTCCAGTCCGGTGCAGAAATGACTGGTGCTGTGACCAGCTTAGCTTTTAGAGTCTCAAACGCCTGTAGACACTCTGTGTCAAAGATAAATGGTGTGTCAGCAGCTAGTAGATTGCTCAGAGGATTTGCAATTTTTGAAAAATCCTTTATAAACCTCCTATAGAATCCTGCATGCCCCAGAAAGCTTCTGATTGCCTTAACATTGGTAGGTGGTAATTTTTCAATTACCTCTACCTTAGCTTGATCCACCTCTATTTCCTTGTTTGAAATTTTGTGCCCAAGGACAATTCCTTCAGTCACCATAAAGTGATATTTTTCCCAGTTTAAAACCAGGTTAGTCTCTTGGCACCTTTTTAGAACAAGTGCTAGATGGTCAAGACAGGAGCTGAATGAGTCTCCAAATACTAAGAAGTCATCCATGAAGACTTCTAGAAATTTCTCTACCATATTAGAGAAGATAGAGAGCATACACCTTTGTAAAGTTGCAGGTGCATTACATAGACCGAATAGCATCCTTCTGTAGGCAAATACTCTAGAGGGACATGTGAATGCTGTTTTCTCTTGGTCCTGAGGATCTACTACAATTTGGTTGTAACCTGAATAGCCATCCAAAAAGCAGTAGTATTCATGACCTGCTAGTCTCTCTAGCATCTGGTGTATGAATGGTAAAGGAAAATGATCCTTTCTGGTGGCTGTATTGAGTCTTTTGTAGTCAATACACATACGCCATCATGTAATTGTTCTTGTAGGAACCAGTTCATTCTTTTCATTATGAACCACTGTCATGCCTCCCTTCTTAGGGACAACTTGGACAAGGCTCACCCAGGGGCTATCAGAAATAGGATAAACAATCCTGGCCTCTAGTAACTTAGTGGCCTCTTTCTGCACTACCTCCTTCATGGCTGGATTCAGCTGCCTCTGTGGTTAAACCACTGGCTTAGCATCATCCTCCAATAGGATCTTGTGCATGTATCTAGCTGGGCTAATGCCCTTAAGATCACTTATAGACCATCCAAGAGCTGTCTTGTGTGTCATTAGCACCTGAATTAGTACTTTCTCTTCCTGTGGCTCTAAAGTAGATCTTATGATTACTGGAAAAGTGTTATCTTCTCCCATAAATGCATATTTTAAGGATGGTGGTAGTGGTTTGAGCTCGGGTTTAGGATGCTTCTCCTCTTCCTGAGGAGTTTTCAGAGGTTCTTCTGTTTTCTCTGGTTCCTCCAGATCAGGCAGAACATCTTTAAAAATGTCCTCTAGCTCTGATTCAAGACTCTCAGTCATATTGACCTCTTCTACCAGGGAGTCAATAATGTCAGCGCTCATGCAGTCTTTTGATGTGTCTGGATGCTGTATAGCTTTGACAGTATTCAACCTAAACTCATCCTCATTGACTCTCAAGGTTATCTTCCCTTTTTGGACGTCAATGAGGGTTTGTCCAGTTGCTAGGAATGGTATTCCTAGAATGAGAGTTGCACTCTTGTACTCCTCCATTTTCAGCACTACAAAGTCAGTGGGAAAGGCAAATGGCCCAACCTTGACAATCATGTCCTCAATTACGCCTGATGGAATCTTAATGGAGCCATCAGCAAGTTAAAGGCATATCCGGGTTGGTTTAACTTCATCATTCAAACCAAGCTTTTTGATAGTGGATGCAGGTATTAGGTTGATACTTGCCCCAAGATCACATAGAGCTGTCTTGGTACAAGCACCCTCTAATGTGCATAGAATCATAAAGCTTCTGGGATCTTTAAGCTTTTCTAGTAAGCTTTTCAGAATGACTGCACTGCATTCTTCAGTGAGGAAAACTTTTTCAGTTTCTATCCAATCCTTCTTATGACTTAAGATCTCTTTCATGAACTTAGCATAAGAGGGTATTTTCTCAAGTTCCTCTGCAAACGGAATCTTTATTTCAAGAGTCCTGAGATAGTCTGCAAAGCAGGAAAATTGTTTATCCTGTTCCGCTTGGCGGAGTTTCTGAGGATAAGGCATCTTGGCTTTGTACTCTTCAACCTTAGTTGCTGCAGGTTTATTTCCTACAGAAGTGGTTGGAGAAGCCTGCTTAAGGGGGTTGTTATCAGCACTTGTAGGTGTCTGATCCCCTATTGGCATTTGAACGCCAAAATTGGGTGCTGCATCGGCGTTTAACTCTAGATTGCCACCATTTTCTAGCGTTTGGACGTCAGAATTGGCCATCCCTTGGGCGTTTAACGCCACTTTCTTACCCTTTTCTGGCGTTTGAACGCCAGAATCATTCCTCTCTGGGCTCTTACTGTCCTCAGAGGGATTTTGGGCAGTGGGTTGGTCATCCTCTGTTAGTTGTTCCTTTCTTGGCTTTCTGCTGTCTTGAGTTGAGACATTCAATGTCTTTCCACTCCTTAATTGAACAGCTTGGCATTCTTTTGTTATCTGTTTAGATAGCTGCTGTCTTGTCTGATCCAATTGTGCTTCCACACTCTGGTTAGCATTTTTAGTGTCTTGGAGCATCTCTTTGAATTCTGCGAACTATTTTATTATAATAAGCAATTGCTGATTGAGTTCAGCAACTTGTTCTTGAGGACTAAGTTCAGTGGATACTGCTTTAGCTTCTTCTTTCATGGAGGACCCAATACTTAAGTATAGATATTGATTTCTAGCAACTGTATCAATGAGCTCTTGAGCCTCTTCAATGGTCTTTTTCATATGTATAGATCCACCAGCTGAGTAGTCTAGAGATATTTGGGCCTTTTCTGTAAGCCCATAGTAAAAGATGTCCAACTGCACCCATTCTGAAAACATTTCAGAGGGGCATTTCCGTAGCATCCCTCTGTACCTCTCCCAGGCATTATAAAGGGATTCATTATCCTCTTATTTAAAGCCTTGGATATCCAGCCTTAGCCGTGTCATCATTTTTGGAGGGAAATATTGATTCAGGAATTTGTCTGATAACTGTTTCCATGTTCTTATGCTTACTGTGGGTTGGTTATTTAACCACCTCTTAGCTTGATCTTTCATGGCAAATGGAAACAATAATAATCTGTAGACATCCTGATCTACTTCCTTATCACGTACTATGTCAACAATTTGTAAGAACTGTGCCAGAAACTCAGTAGGTTCTTCCTGTGGAAGACCAGAATACTGGCAATTTTGCTGCACCATGATAATGTGATGAGGGTTTAGCTCATAATTACCGACTCTTATGGGGGGTATACAGATACTACTCCCATATACAGCAGTAGTGGGGTTAGCAGATGACCCTAGAGTCCTTCTGGACTGTTCATTTCCACTTAGGTCCATGATGGAGAAAGGGAGATGATGTGGATTGTAAATAAAACTAGTGTTAAACCCGTGCGATGCACGGGCTTTTATTTAAATTTGATAAGTTAAATTAAAAATAATATTTTATAACCATATATTTTTTTAAATTTAGTATAATACTATCATCGATGTTATATAATAAACGTGTTAAATATGTTGTTTTATCTTTATTCAAAGTAAAATATAAATAGAAGAGTTTGAAGTTTATAATATTCTTAAACCATAAGGAGGGAGACATGAAAAAAATAAGAACATATATAACTGTAATAATAGCATGTTAATTTTATACTAAATTTTATATAAAAAGCTAATAAAAATTTATCGATCGATAACCTAGTATCTTACTAACTTCATTAGAAAAGCAATTGGCATAGGATGTTGTGCTCCTTGTTACACACTTCATTTTAAATCTGAAAAAAGAGTTATAGATAAATTAGTTATATCTATAGTAAATATTTGTACAAAAGTATAAATCATAACATGCTATTAAAATAAAAATAATATTATTCTTACCTAAATATTATTAAAAACCTCTTTGAACACGACATTTGTTGTTGATGACTTTGGATTGCCGTCTTCGTCTAGAATTAAAACCCTGAGGCCACTGCGACTCTTAACTCTTGACAAAGCAACATAAAGTTGTCCATGGGTGAACACTAATTTTGGCAAATAAAGCCCTACATGTGATAATGATTGACCCTGACTCTTGTTAATGGTCATTGCAAAGCATACTGTAAATGGAAATTGTCTCCATTGGAACTTAAATGGCAATCCTGAATCTGAAAGGATCAAGTTCATTCTTGGAATGTACACTTTATCTCCAATATTTCTACCGGTCACTACCGTCGCTCCAATTACGTTGCTGCCAAGTTCGTTAACTATTAATCTTGTCCCGTTGCATAAACCTGAAGTCTGGTCTATGTTTCGCAGTAGCATTACAGCGACTCCTGGCTTCAAAGTCAACTTATAATTGGGTAGTCCCGAACATTTGATGTCATTTAGGAACTCTGGTGTGAACCACTCTTGTTGTACATCTTCATTCTCATCAGCTTGACATGTTGTGTCAGAGCTCAAATACTCCTTTTCCATCCCTGGAAAGATTGTCAAGACAAAATCGTTTACCTTCTCGACACTCTCAAGCGTTGGTGCAAGAATTGCCCTACTCTGAAAATACCTGTAATCTGACATGTTTTGCAACAAATTTAGATATGCAAAGTTTACCAAATGAGAGAGAGGATCATCAGTAGTTGTAATCAATAGATCATTTGGAATTTCAACTTCTGATTCATCACCAACAACAGAGTCAATATTTCCATTTCCAACATCAAGTATCCAATTAGCAAATCTCTTCATTTCACCTTCATCTTGATCCGAAGAAGACATTAGAAGCCTCATATTCGTATGCAGTTTCAGAACCTTACAAAATGACCATAGATGGGATGAGTTAATAGCGGATGCCAATATATCGTGTCTACTTCCTTTCGGAATCACCGGAAGTATCTGTCTGAAATCACCTCCTAGAACAACAACCTTACCACCAAATGGTTGATGTGTTTTATGTTGATCGGTAACTGACATAAGATCCCTGAGTGTCCGATCAAGTGCTTCAAAGCACATTTTATTGAGCATTGGAGCTTCATCCCAAATTATTAAGCTACTTTGGATGAGCAGCTCAGCCTTCAAACTGCCATGCTTGATGTTGCAAGTAGATTCATCAGTAATTGTAATAGGTATTGAAAATCTAGAATGAGCCGTTCTGCCACCAGGTAGGAGTAAAGAAGCAATTCCACTGGATGCGACATTTAAAACAATTTTTCCTCTAGACCGAATAGCAGAAGAAAGTCCATTCCAAATAAATGTCTTACCACACCCACCATGCCCATAAACAAAGTAAAAACCACCAGAGTCTGTAATAACAGCATTAAGTATCTCATCAAATACTAACCTTTGCTCATGAGTCATCTTTTGTTCTGTATATAAGTTTGTATGAGTCAAGTCATTTGTGTCATATGCTAACTCCTCCTCTATTAGCTTATTCTGAAAAAGGCGAACATGAGACATCTCAGGATATGGCATTGATTGATAGTCTCTTAAAGATCTCGTATTGCTGTTGAGTATCTTCTCAATCTCAATAAGGCATAGGTTTTTCAATTCATCATCAGTCATGTTTAGTCCTAGAAAAAGCACATAGTGGTTTTATGAAATATTTAATAAGTAATTCTAAAATAAAACTATTAATATTATTAATAAAAATAAAGATAATAAGAGAATACAATCTTGATATAAAAAAAAAGACATAGTAAAATACCTTGGTTTTTCAAAGCTTTTCTCCTCTCATATAGTATTCCATCAGCTAATAATGTCCAAGTTGCATTCCAAACACGCTCTGGGTTGCTAATGCTATTAGATATCGATAGCATCGCAAATAATTTTCTCAATTGATGACCAGATACAAGTTCAGCTACCTCATTAATAGCTACAATGAATTCCCTATCATCGCACAGTAGTCCCATGGAATAGCAAGCATCTTGGAAGCTAGAATATGTAATTCCATTAACTGTCCTAATAGACTCATATGTTGTGCAACCTCTCTGAACAGCTAACAAAATTCTCATATAATAAATATCACCTGTACCCGGTGGAACATAATTTAACATCCCGATAGAATACCCTCTTTTGCGTGGATGTCATTCCCTTGATTCTCTATCATAAACAAATTGATTTGGAAACTCAGCATACGTCAAAGTTTGACCTGCTTCAAATTTTTTATTGGCCTCCATCCATGCTAAGAACATTGTACATTTTCCTTCCTATTCTTCTACGATTTCTTAAAGATCGTCATCATCTTTAAAGATGATATTTTGCTCTCCAGGCAAATGAAAGGTTAATCTCATCACTGAAGGCCACCTTTGATGAATATCATACGCTAAGGTTCTCCACACAGCCTCACATGCAGACAAATATCTGCAATCATAAAATTCTTTGATCTCATCAATAACCTGAGCATCCTCTCCACTGGAAGCTTCCTTTGTAACTCCAACTGCTACCCTGTCTGGACCTTTATTCACGTACTTGAACAAATATTTGATAGCATTCGACTTGTTGCAGTACTCTATATTAACATGCGCTTGATAAGACATCAGTAGATATGCATTGTATGGAACCACATTCCTGTTATCCATATGGACTCCCTTCTTCTCAATAACCACCCATGTGTCTCGTCTTCTATATGATGGGTATCCACTATCATCGACAACTGTTTGGGATAATATTTGGTGCAATACCCATCTTTCATGCAGGGAGATTTTGGGAATGCTCTACCACATGGTCCATGAATCATATATGTAGATACAGCTCTAAATAATTTTGGGTGCTGAACAGGATCTGGCAACTCTGAAGATATTAACTAATCAATTTGAGTTGTCGTTGTTATCTTATGGTCTCCACTTAACCATAAAAGAATGTGAGCATGTGGTATACCTCTTTTTTGGAATTCCACCGTATACATCCCTTATACCAAAAAGACAAAAAAAATTATATGTTATATTTAAACTATCTATTTTATGTATGTGCTTTGATAAATTAAGGGTGATAATAAAAAAGCAACAATATGTTAAGTAAGAAAATATTTTGCCATTTATTTTATAACAATCTAAAGGAATATTTCTCTAAAAATAAGGTTGGATGATGAGCAATACCTGCATCTAGCACTCCAAATGGAATTCCTTGCTTAAGATCTGAGATTATCATGTCAAGCTGAATTTTGAATACTCTACACGATATATTCGGCCGGTCTTCAACCTTTAAGTTCCTTGGATTGTTAACCCTGCCAATCTCTTGCCAATTTGAGTTACATGTCATTGTGATGAAGAGGTCTGGATATCCATATTTCTTACAAATTGCCATAGCATCTTGACAATTATTAAACATGTATCTCATGCCACCAGTGAAGGACGCAGGTAGGATGATACGTTTACCTGCTTTAGAAGCACGTGTCTCACCCCTAACAACTGCATCTTAAATTCCTTTGTATATATCACTCCTCACCTTAGTTTGGTTGTTTCGATAGTAGGTCAACCTTTGTACTTCAATCATAGAAAAGCAATCAACCAAGAACTGCTGAAATAATCTTCCACCATTGACAATTGTTGCATACTCGACCTTTCTCTCTTGTATTCTAAATGCTATGAACTCCCTTAAACTCACATGTTGTCTCTTTCTATTTTCATCAGCCCTATGAAATTCTCGCAAAGGAATGTCTTCTTGGTAGCCATCTTCACCGTAAGGAAACATCATAAGGTACTGAAGAGGAATAAATGTGGTGTGTGTCTCATGAATCCTTTGCAGATGTCCGGACTTTAATTGAACTATAATATCACGCCATGCATCTCCAGAATCAAAATCTCCTACTATTAGAGCTGCGACCTCGTTAGAAGATGGTAAATTGTAGACTCTCGCGTCCTTTGATCCTTTTTGGTACAACCGTAGCCTTATATTTGCGATATCTCCTTGATTCAGGTAGTTTCTCACTATCCTAAATGTGTGAGCAAGAACATTATGTTGATCGATCATGTCCTTGAGATCTAGAACTAAGGACTGGTCAATATTGTTGTTGTTGTTTGTTCTTGAACTGTATAAAACATCAATTGAAAAATATTAGTATTCATAATTAACCAAAATCAAAGTACGAACTACCTAAATAAATTTTTAATCAGTTTGGAATGCATGATACAAACCTGAAAATCTCTATCCTGTTTGAGACCTCATTTTCTGTATCATAAATATATAACTGCGCAAATTTTAGTCTTTGTCCCTCAATTGGCACCAAGCTTCCAATTCTGTGGTAGTTTTGTCCACTCACAATGGGGAGGACCTGTCCCATCATTGATAGAGGTCTCTATTTTACCTCCGAGGGACGTGAAGCAAAACATGCTATTATAAGTTCTTATATTATCCTTAAAGTGTTTGCTTCTCTGGTCTGCTCCAGATATTAAACCTTGCAAGAGCTGAGGTGGACGTTGCAAAAATGGCAGTTGTACCTTCCCTCGCATACAACATATTGAGAACTCAATATTGGATCCTGTTTTGGACTTCTCTGATCTCTCCTCATACCACATCATGGCGTCGCAATGCCGACAAAAAAAATCTGGGTCACCAATATCTATCACATCTAATAATGACTAAGATAATAAATTATGTTTCAGTTATATCTGCAAAAAATACTTTATATAAAAATATATCTTTCTTTCACCATGTTAAGTATAAAAATAATATTTATAAAAGATTACCGAATACTGCAATTTATAGATTAAAAAGATGAGATCATATAATACAATTTCATTGTGCCAACCTCAAGGTTTAAGTTTTACATGCACGCTAATCAAACAATAAGAATTACAATATATCAATATTCAAATACAAAAATTATAATATATAACCATATCTTAGTTTGAATTTTAAAAACTTGAACACTAAACGATAATTTTTTGTTTATAAAAAGCATAACAATAGTAAATAATAAAGTGCTGATATTGCTACTTCTTAGATTACCTGTATTCTCAGCAATATCGAATATGGCCGGGTATTCAATTTGCACAGAATCATCTAATATAGTCGTGTTTTCAGTAATATCCTCAACTTCTTCAAAAATTTTTGAAAGATTTATAGCCAATTCCTTCAAGAATATTTTTTTTTATCTCAGGTGTCTTCCTTTTTCAGCTATGCACACTTCTTCTAATTCTTTAGTATCTAAATTGAATTAGATGTACTTGCTCCTGTAATCATTAGAGATAATAAATCAAGCACTTTATATTATAAAAAAAGAAAATTGAATATATGTTAAATGTTTGAATCAACTGAGTTATGAATATATATTATGAAAGTAGTATTAAAGATAAAAGAAGTAAAATTTTAGCTTTGTGATAATTACAATCTATCATGCTTATCTTACCATGTCTCTTTTGAAGTAGCATAGTCTTCCTATTCAGTCTTGCATCCCTTTGCAATCTAATTCGATTTGAGTACTCCAATGAATCTATAATAATTATTTAGCATATACCAAAGATTGTTTTTAATAGACCAATTGAAAAGTTAAATGTTTGGTCTTTAAGTAATAAAAGCATATATTAACATACGCTGGCTTTGCAACTGGTCGATATTGTTTGATGTTTGTTGAAGCTGTTGTTGACTTGTCTGATGACATGGGCTATCATATGCTTCGTGTGTGATACCTAAATTACTAATATCACTAATATTGGAACATCGTTCTTTTTCACCTACAGAGTGTAGATTATTAGTTGAAGACCTTGATCGATATGGTGTTGGGTTATTATCTAATAAGATAACTCGAGATATTAGTTTTTTGAACATATTTTCTGTTAAAATTTATAATTAAATAAATAGTAGGAAAATCAAAATACATAAAGTGCATGTACATTCACATAAGTAAGTTCCAAAAAAAATCATCCAAAAGTCAACCTGTATTGATGCTATTTGTAATGTTCGACAACACCGATTGAAAATGCACATCATTGGAACCATCACTCGAATTTCCTGTAATTTTTTCATAAATAAATTTAGTAACATATTACGAAAACAATGTAAATTAATAATTTATTACTTGACAATAGCTAAATAATATATAGAAAATATTGTATTTTATGGGCTTTCATTCGGCCAAAATACTCATGACAAGTTAGTTATTTTTTATATGAAGTCTACCTTGAATTGTGGTCCGCTTTGTATTTTTTTTGTCTTTTAATATCAATTTTTTCTTCAATCTTGCTTCTCTTTGGACTTCTTGCATCTTTCAATATATACCTGAAAATACCAAATAAATAAATTTTTTAACCAATTAAAAATATATATACATTATACCTAATACATTTTTATTATCAATTTTTTTATATTATTAAAAAAAATAAAGTACACAGGAGTACACATATGACGGCGTTTGTTTTTGGTATACATATCCATCAAACATAGACACGGGAGTACACAGGAGTACATGTATGATGTTTGTTTACTGAGACAAAAATGATGAAAGACATGGTCATACACAAACACCCATTAAAAACATGTATTTTGTGTCTCTCTAAAATGCTGAATATGAAATTAGTGTCTATGTAAAATCGCATAGGTTTTATTTTCATTGGCTGCTTTAATTTTCTTTTTATTCTCATTTATTCAGTTACGTAAACATATTTTACGGAAAATAATATATATTTTTTTCAAAAGTAACTTTTTTCAAATAAATATAAGTTTAATCTTACGATCAATAAATTCAACTTACAGTTAAAATCTTTTTTTTCATTTCCTTAAATAAAGAGATTAAAAATGAATAACTTATAAGTAAAAAGAGAGAAAAAGATGAAAGTATCTCTATTATTATGCTGAGAAACGAAGTAAACAGAAAAAATTTATAAATGTGACAAATAAAAAAATTTAAATTTAAAAATCAAAACGGTTAAGAAGTCACTTAATTAGGAATTAGTATTAGAATTTTAAATTTCAAATTTTTAAATAGAGTTTCCTAATTAGCTAGTGCAAATTTAAAATTTTTAAATAAACTTTTTTAATTAAACGTTTGTTGTTTATTAAGAATATAGAAATTTGTTAATTTACAAATAATTTTTATTAGTTTTGTCATAAATAGTATCAATCCTATTATTTATCGATAAAAATAATAAAACTAAATATAATCTAAAAATTAATAACCTTATAAATTATGTAAATTAAGAAAAAAATATTTAAAAAGAGAGAAAAAGATGAAAGTACTTCTATTGTGGAGAGATAATCTAAAAGATAATAATAAAATTTATAAATATGGCAAGTAAAAAAATTTAAACTTAAAAATCGAAATGGTTAAGAACTTACTTAATTAGAAATTAGTATTAGAAATTCAAATTTTAAATTTTTAAATAGAATTTTTTAATTAAATAGTATAAATTTTAAATTTTTAAATAAAATTTACTAATCAAACGTTCGTTATCTATTAGGAATATAGAAATTTGTTAATTTAAAAATAATTTTTTTTAGTGTCATCATAAACAGTATTAACTTTATTATACCTTTTCTAAAATTTAAATAGTATTACATTTTTTTAAATAGTATAAATAACCTCACATCTTAATAAGACTGGTAATTCTATTTACTTTATTATAATCCTTTGTAATTAGCATAATAGCTTATAAATTATATAAATTCTTAAAAAATATTCTCAAATTGCTTACGTAAAAATTCAAAAAAAAGTATATTTGAATTTAAATTTAAAATTCTAAACATAATACTTTAATTAAAAATTATAATTAGATTTTTTTTAAATAAATATACATTAAAAATTAATAACTAACTTAATTGTATCAACAATAATTTAAAGAAGAAATTTATAACTTTATGACATTAAATATTAAATTAGATATTATCAGAATATCAACGGTGAAAATTAAATTAAAAATAAAACCACAAGTAATAACCAAATAACTTCAATTTATATTTAAAAAAATTCTAAATTCCAAACATAAAAATAAAAAAGAACCAAAAGAAAAATAACAACTCAAGAAAAGACAATGTTTCCACCAAAACAAACATATGCTGGACATTATTCTATTAGATAGACTCTAAAAGGGATTCCAAAACATGTGCATCCAAATTCTCAAGTTTCTTTCTCAATCTTGATCTTCTTGGAAGTTGAGATATCTCCTTCTACCTTCGATTCTTCCGACTCCGAGGATAATCGCTTAGTTGGTGTAATAGCATTTTCCAACAATTTGGATTCATCATTAGCAGCAACTTCATTGGAGAATTCAAGCAACAAATTCTGTACAAAATACCACGTTAAATTAAAGACTTCTTTCTAACCTTTGATTTTATCTCACTAATATTTTTTGAATAAAATTAAGACCTAATTTTGAGAGAACAAACAAAAAAAATTATTTTTTGAACAAATACCTTAGCACCTACTTTCTCCCCTTCAATGATTGAGAATGTCTTTGAAATTGGAAGCAAACCACCAGTGTAGTCAACATCCTAAAATTATAATTAATTATTAATTATTAATTATAAATTACATACTACTAATGACCAAGAAAGCAAAAAAAATTAATTTTTAATAGAAAGTACACTTATAATTATACTCACAATTTGAATAGGGTGAGCCTCTTTGAATTTATTTATGAGGTCCACATTATCAGTCATCTTCTTAACTTTATAAGAAGGTAAAAAATGTGGATTATCAGATATTTGAACTTCAACGATGAAGAGAAAGGTCTTATCAATTAGGTTGAGCAAAAGTGTAGGTGTATCCGATAGATCTCCTTTCTGCAGGGTATTACATAATATATTAATAATAAATAATATAAAAATTACCAATAAAAATATCTTCACTAATATTTTTAGAAATAAATATTGGTTAGATCTTACCAATAGGAGTGGATCAAGTATCTCTACACAGCTCTTTCCTAAAACTTGTTTTGCCTCCTTGTCAAAGACTACAAAACATGCACAGTCAGAATCATCAATGACACCAAGCTTTATTCGGTACCTGCTTAAAAACGAAAATAACATAAAAAAAAGTTAAATATAGACTTATTCAATATCTAATCCAATGTGCATATACTTTAATTTTAAAAAAATAAATAAATAACCTTAGAGTTATGGATAAAAGGAGACGACCACAACTTGAACATTTGAAAATTTTTGTAAAAGCATATGTGGACCTGTTGCATTCACATTGGCCGTACCACCAGTCTGGAGTATCCATAATATGACTTATAGTAGCCAAGACAACACAAATAAAATTCTGAAAAAAAAATAATGATTTAAATTCCCTAAATTTTGTGAATTTTTAGATAAATAAGATGAATAAACAAAAATAATCTATGTACAACGAATTTCAATTATAAAAAACGGTTCCTTTGAATCTAAAAAATTTTAACTAAGCTTAATGTTAATTAAGATACATTTGTTATTTATTAATATTAATAAAAATATTTATATAAAATAAGTTAAAATAATAATTTAAAAAGATGAGATTATCAAAATTTTTATATTTATAAAAATAAATAGATAAGTACTCATCATCAATCTCTAATTCGATAACAGTATATTTGGTAGATTTGCCATCCTTTTCAAGAGTTTTCTCATTCCCAATTCCAACAAGATATCCAACAACATCTGAAATGATTTGAAATAAAAAAATTGTTGTCAATAAATTTGTTTAAAAAAATGTAGAATAAATTATCAATAAAATAAATAATTATACTTTTTCTAAAATAATAAACTTACCAACTAAATAAGTGCAATCATACCCAGGAGCATTGAGAGTGTCAAAACTCACAAACTTAAATCCATATCGTGGGATATTCGACGATTCTGGAAGTCTGTGCACATCAGTACGTTGGTTTAAATTAACCACGTACTCATGATGTGTAGTCTTGAAGTAACCTTTATTGAGTCCAACACCAAAATATCTTATTTGGTAAGATATTCCTTCCTCTAACAAATTCATGAATCGAGACATAAAAGCCTTCTTAACTGAGACGTGTATTTTTCCTCCCTAGAATTAATGAAAAAAAAAAACGATTAGATGGGAATAAATAAATAAATTTAAAATATAAATAATATAAATTTAAAATAAAATAGAAAAATATTAGTAGAAAACTCACGTCTTCATCGAGCCAAACCATCTCAATTGAGTATGGCAATGGAGAATTTTCGTAACTTGGTAGTGTCCATAACCGTATCACTCGTATACGTACACACAAATTGTCGATTGTAGGATTGATGTCAGCAATTTTGTGAATATCAGCCATTAGAATAAGTAGAGAGATTTTGGATATATGTAACGAAAGGGATTGATGTACTTTAAATTGTGGTGCTTTACATCTCTCATAACTTATACTTTTATAGTTGCATCATAACTAAATCTTTTTAAATTTGGTTGACTTTAATTTAAAATTTAAAAAATAACAAACTAAGTAAAACAACCTAAACTTAAAATTTGAAAATAACAACCTAAACAAATAATAATTTAAAAATTCTAACATAACATAAATCTTTATAATAATATAATAATATAATAATATTAGTACGTAACAATCGAAGAATAATTAACGTAAATTTTTTTAAAACTCTAAATTTCTTTAAAAAAATTTATGTAGCTGCAATTTAAAAAAATATTTTAAAATTTTAAAAAATAATGCTAAAAAAATTAACAGATATTTAAAAAATAGTGTTATAATATAAAAAAGAACAACCTAAGTAAAATTTAAATAAAATTTAAAAAATAACAACTTATATAAAATAATTTAAAATTTAAAAAATAACCACCTAAGTAAAACAACCCAAACAAATAAAATAATTTAAAATTTAAAAAATAACAACCTATGTAAAACAACCCAAACTTAAAATTTGAAAATAACAACTTAAGCAAATAATAATTTATAATTTATAATTTATAAATATAAATCTAAAAATTTCTAGTGACGACACGTAAGCAAATAAACTCCCAGAATCAACGTATGAGCGCCACATCAGCAAATTGGCCCCCCATTTGTATTACTATAAAGATATTTTTGTTTTTATTTAATTTAATTAAGGATAAACCGAATTAAAATAGGATAAAATAAAATAACTGGAAACTAGAATATAAGTTTCGAAAACTAAAAGAAAAAAATAAAATAAAAAATAAAAAAATTCAAATACTAAAATGATTAATCAATAAAAAAGATTTGAAAAATTTTGGATATAATTTTCGAAAAAATGAAGAGAGAGAAAGTGGTTAGGAAGTTTTGAAAAAGATATGTCTTAAAATTAAAGATACTTGTAAAAATAAATAAATAAAAGAAAAGATTTGAAAAAGATGATTTTAAAATTTTAAAGATTGAAACTTTCTTAACAAGGAAACACCAAACTTAAAATTTTTCAATCAAAATAACAAAATAAGACAAGTAATTCGAAAATTATGAATAAGAAAAAAATTTTGAAAAATTTTATAAAAGATTTTCAAAAAATATAAAAAGAAATTTGAAAAAGAATTTGTTTTGAAAAAGATTTAAGAAGATAAATTTTTAAAATTCAAATTTTAACTTGCCTAACAAGAAAAGATAATGAGCAAAATAAGTCAACCTAAAGAATTCGAAAATAATGAGCAAATAAAGGAACAGATATTTTTTTGAATTTTTTAAGTTAATGAGAAAAGAGAAAAACAATAAAATGACACCAAACTTAAAATTTTTAGATCAAAACAAAGAAAGCAAACAAGAAAACTTTGAATGTCAAGATGAACACCAAGAACACTTTGAAGATCAAGATGAACACCAAGAATAAATTTTGGAAATCTTTAAGAAAATAAAAACACAAAGGACACCAAACTTAAAAATTTTTTATACTTTGGACACTAATAATTCGAAAATGCACAAGAAAAATAAGGAAAGACACAAAACAAGAAAAACTAAAGATCAAACAAGGAAAATAAACAAGAACAGCTTGAAGATCAATGAAGAACACAATGCATATATTTTCAAAAATTAAAGAGAATTTAAAACATGCAATTGACACCAAACTTAAAGCATGAAACTAACTCAAACAGAAAACTCAATTATCAGTTTATTAAAAATTTTAGAAAAAAATTATAAAAAGAAAACAAGGATTTTAAAATTTTAACCAAAACAATAATAGAAGACTCAATTTTAGTGACTCTAAACCAAAAAGATAAATTTTTCCTAATCTAAGCAACAAAATAAACCGTCAGTTGTCCAAACTCGAACAATCCCCGGCAACGGCGCCAAAAACTTGGTGCACGAAATTGTGATTACACTTTTCACAACTCCGCACAACTAACCAGCAAGTGCACTGGGTCGTTCAAGTAATACCTTATGTGAGTAAGGGTCGATCACACGGAGATTGTTGGCTTGAAGCAAGCTATGGTTATTTTGTAAATCTTAGTCAGGAGATTAATGATAAGAGTGATTGTATTTATGAAAAATAAATAACATGAAATAAATAGTACTTGTGATTCAGTAATGAGAAACAGGCTGAGGTTCCGGAGATGCATTGTCATCTGAATCTCTGCTTTCCTACTGTCTTCTTCTCCAAACACGCATGGCTTCCTTCAATGGCAAGCTTTTTGATCCTCTCGAATGAAAAATACCAGGTATGATCTCTGCACGGCTAATCAACTGTCGGATTTCTAGTCTCGGATGAAAAATACCAAGTACAGCTACCGCACGGCTAATCATCTGTCGGTTCCCACTAGCGTCAGAATAGGACCCTCGTCCTTTTGCACACTGTCACTGCGCCCAACATTCTCAGGTTTGAAGCTCGTCACAGTCATCCCTTTCCAGATCCTACTTAGAATACCACAGACAAGGTTTAGACTTTCCAGATTCTATGAATGCTGCCAATTGGTTCTAGCCTATACAACGAAGATACTAATCTCACAGACTCGGTCTGTGTATTAGATACCCAAGAGATACGCACTCAAGCTGTCGCCCAATGACTACGTTGAGCTCAGATAGAACGGGAGTGGTTGTCAGGCACGCGTTCATAGATTTGAGGATAATGATGAGTGTTACAGATCATCATATTCTCTATATTGAAGTACGAGTGAGTATCTTAGAATAGAATCAAGCGTGATTGAATAGAAAATAGTAGTAATTGTATTAATCCATTGAAACACAGTAGAGCTGCTCACCCCACCTATGGGGTTTAGAGGCTCATACTGTAGAAGATACAATATGAAGTGTAAAATATCATAAGGTGAAATTCACTTCTAGGACCCACTTGGTGTGTATTTGGGATGAGCTTTCAAGCTTTCACGTGCATATGCCTAAAGTTGGCGTTAAACGCCACCCTGAGTGCCAAAATGGGTGTTTAACACCAAGAAAGGTGCCAGTTCTGGCGTTTTACGCTAGAAAGTTTTTGGCTTGCTTTTAATGCCAGTTTGGGCCATCAAATCTCGGGCAAAGTATGGATTATTATATATTGCTGGAAAGCCCAAGATGTGTACTTTCCAACTCAATTGAGAGCGTGCCAATTGGGCTTCTTTAGCTCTAGAAAATCCACTTCGAGTGCAGGAGAGTCAGAATCCAACAGCATCTGCAGTCCTTTTTCAGCCTCTGAATAAGATTTTTGCTCAGATCCCTCAATTTCAGCCAGAAAATACCTGAAATTACAGAAAAACACACAAACTCATAGTAAAGTCCATAAATGTGATTTTTGAATAAAAACTAATAAAAATATAATAAAATGTAGCTAAAACATACTAAAAACTATGTAAAAATAATGCCAAAAAGGGTATAAATTATCCGCTCATCAGCAGGCTACCCAGGATACTCAGCAGCCGGAGCCACAGCCAGAGACCCAGTAGCCAGATGCGACTATCGACCCCCATTTTGAGCCCGATCAGTAGTATCGAGGATGATGCTCTATCTTAAGTGTGGGGAGGTCACCGTCGTCGCCGTCGGTGGAGATATCATTTTGGGTGAACATTTTCGGACATTATCTCCTAGTTTATGTTATTTTGCTTTATTTTGCACTTTTTGGAATATTGTATATATTAGTATTATGGATACTTTTGTTTAGTTTGTTGATCTTACACTTTTGCTTTATATATGCACTTTTGCTCTATATAGTTATTTTAGCTTGTTTTAGCTTTTGGTTGTGTTTAGAAAAATATTTTGGATTGTTGAGACCTAAGTTGACCCTTTTGCATATAAAATTTGTTTTGATTAAAAAAGGGGGATAAACTAAGGAATTTTTAGAATTTCTCAATCACAACATTGCATTTAGCATGAGCTTAGTCAAAACAATGAAAATTTTCAAGGAAATTATCTATGAGGCACCACCCCAATTGATTGAAAAAAAATTTTTGTGGAACTTGCTTGAATTTTATATTTTGTGGATCATGTTTTGAGCTAAGAATACAAGCTTGTGAGATTTGAGCCTATTGATGTGGTTACATCTTATAACCACTTATTTTCCTTCTTGTGTGCAATTGTTTTCTTCCTATGATTGTGATCCTTGATTTGTTTAATTCTATATGTCCCATTATTCCTTGTATTCATGCATTTATATGATTGATGCCATTACTTTATTAGCTCACTTACCCAAATAGCCTTACCTTTTATTCTCCATTGTTAACCAATTTTGAGCCTACGCTTAACCCAATTATTCTCTATTTTAGCACATTACAAGCCTAAAGTGGAAAACACTTAGGGAGTGGTAATAACATGATAGTGAGGCAAAGATAAAGAAAAGATAAAAAGTTAAAGAAAAGATAAAAACCAAAGAAAAAGTCTGTAAAATTTTAATGACAGAAAAACAGACAGAGACTAGTGAACGAACTAGGGCAACTTAGTTAGTACTTGAGTTGTGACTAGGGTTAGGTGTTATATGAAAAGTTAAACTGTTTCAGTATAGACTTGATGAACCTATACCTGGGACAGGCTAACTATTCATACCGAAATTTACACATGTTAAACAGAGAAATCAGAGCAGAATAAAGTAACACAGAGCACAGAGTAACCAGAGTAAAGTAAAGAGATACAAAGAGAAAAGAATAATATGATGAAGAGAAATGGTTTGAGCTAGGATATTGTAAAAGTGAAAGATGTAAAGTTTGTACAGTATGATTGAACAGAGAAAGAAAGAGGTACTGCATAAGAATGTGAAAATGATGATGAATAATGAGAATGATGATGAATGATGATAATGAGAATGATTATGTAATAATTTGCTGCGTGAAGGCAGTCAGATAGATAGTGGTACGACCACAGAACGTTTTTCAGTGTTACACAGCTATTGAGAGTTGTACCTGCAACTGATAACCTGGGATCACTTGCAGAGGATATTAATTCATACACGGCTAGAATGCCGCACCTGTAAGGCAAGGATTGCTTACTGAGAATATGATTTCATACATGGCTGGAATTCCGCCACCTGTAAGGCAGAGTTTGCTTACAGAAGATATGATGCATATGTCGGTTAGTGAGAACTGTACCTATGCTGACTGGAAAACCATACCCGTTTCAGCTGCTTCGGGTTACGTCGGGAGCGGGTAGAAACCGACAGATGAGCTCATTACCTGCGCTAAGGCTAGACATGCATCATACTTGGTTGCGCATTTCCTTTGTTATGATTGTGGTATGAATGTATGCTTTCCTTGTTTGTATTCCATTTTCTGCGCTTGTGTTATTTTTTTGTATTCTTCTGTTTGTGTTCTGCTATCTGTTTTCTCTATCTTCTCTACTTATCTGTGTTTTCTAATTACTGCTTCTTTGTATTCTGCTAATAGTCTGCTAAACAACATAGAATTAATGAACGTAACTAATAACCCCGACCCTACTAAGAACTCCCCAGTTCTTACCCCTTCTCTCTCCCTTCCCCCTTCAGATGGAAGTAAGAGTACCTTACCATAGTTCGCTGATAACCGTTCGCAAGAAGACGATTCTGCTCTAGATAGTCTTCTGAGTCTAGGGTAAATATCGTTCTCTGATTATATGTATATACTGTGAGACCAGCCAACGTCTGCACCCCGTTCGTATGCGCACTTTAACCTAAATCCTGTGTACGAGATTCCTATTGTGTGGCTACTTCATGAGGTACCAGAGAGACGTCTTGTGGAAAAGTCTGATCGTGCAGAAGAGTAGCAGATGATGTTCTATCTTTTGATGACGTTCCACCTGACTTGAGTTTTGAAGACCTAGAACGTACTTTCCCTCGCTTTAGTAGTTTAGAGAGACTAGGTGAGTATAGAGTCTAGGCTAGCCTAGGTGCCAGCTTAGGGACCTCTTGAACAGGTCAAGACCTGGGATGTTGTATGTATATACATGTATATAGATATTATTTACCTATATCTAGGAGCGTTCTAACTAACAGTCTATATTCTAATAAAGGCTAAATCACCGAATGTTGTCAACTACTTGTGATGTATTTATGTGTGGTTCTTTATAACTGTTTTATCTGTTATTATTTGTGAATTGATTATAAATAATTCTGTCTATTAATCCAAACATTTTCAAAAAAAAAAAAATAATACACCTCGCAAATTAACTACGCTTTTAACAACGAATCAGGCTCATATGATAAATAATAGATAATTAGGAAGACAAATTGGTAGCGCTCAGTTTCCGGTATGATCTAGATATATTGAAAATTGGGTCATTACAATTTGGTATCAGAGCAGTTCATTCCCAGTAGAGGCTGGGGAGTGGACTGACTATGCTTCATTGTATACTCTGTTGTGTGTCTCATGCGTATAGGATATCCCAGTGATATATGTTGCATGATTGTTTCTGTGTTTTCATTTTGGGAATGTTCACACTTGACTTGAAGTGTTAAGACTGATCACCTTAACAATGATTGTTTGGTGTGAACAGGACTACTAATCAACTCCCAGTCAAGGCGTTTATTTAAATTATTCAAATTCACTAATTTAATTTCCTGTTTACTCAACTCAAACCTTTTTGAAAATATCTGATTAATAAAATAGCACACTTTTCTGTAAACTCGTTGGGAGACGACCTGGGACTCATACTCCAAGTATTTTAATTTCAATTTTCTGTGACACATTTTTAAATTGATAGGCAGATTTCTGGCGAGTTAAGAACTATACCTGCAACGTATATAAATTAACAATTTTTAATTCGCCAATTTTTGCCAGCATCAATTTTTGGCGCCATTGCCGAGGAGTTGCAATAGAGTGCTAAAGTTATTAATTAGAATTTATTTATTTGCATTTTATTTTATTTTGCTACTATGAGCTGCATGTTTCTTTCGTCAAATGATGCGTTCACTTCCTAATCCAAGCTTGCTAATATTCGATCCTGAAATTGAAAGGACTATTTCACGAATAAGGCGAGCTCGGCATCGGTTAGTCCGCTCTAAGGGCGGATCTGAAATGTCACTTGAAGAAGAAACCAGCCCCCATTCTACTGATTCGGTTGATTTACGTACAGGTAACATGGCGGCAGCCAGAAGAGTTACTATCCAGAAGGAAGGAGCCCCTGATTTTACAATGCAACCGTTTCAAGCGCATCACCCAGCGGTGGCTACAGATTTTGAAATAAAGACCGCACTGCTGAATTTGATGCCCAAGTTTCATGGCTTACCTGCTAAAGAGCCTATCAAGCACCTGAGAGATTTCCAAACAGCCTGTTCTACTGTCAGGCGTGATGGTGCTGATGAAACTTCAATTTTGCTGAAAGCTTTCCCATTTTCTCTTGAGGGAAAAATAAGAGAGTGGTACTACACTCAACCCCTAGTGAATGTATCCAACTGGGATACACTCAGAAAAGAATTTTTGGAAAAATTCTTTCCATCTGAAGTTACTGATAAACTGAGGAAAGACATTTCCACAATTGTTCAAGATGACAACGAGACTCTCTTTGAATACTGGGAGCGCTTCAATAATCTTCTGGAAGCATGCCCCCACCACAGGATTGACAAGATAGTGTTACTCAGCTATATCACACAGGGCATGAGGCCCCAAGATAAGACCACATTGGAAAGTGCTAGCAATGGGTCTATGAAGAAGTACAAGACCACTGATGAGGCATGGCAATTGATCAGTGACTTCGCTGAATCTACTAGGAACCACAGGCAGAAACAAGGCCGTTCAAAAGCCGTTGCAGAAGTATCCTCTAGCAGAGAGACTGTTGCTCTAGCTCAGAGTATCTGTGAAATGACAAACTTGCTGAAGCAGATGCAATTGAATCAACAACAAGTTCAACAAGCTCAACCTTCTCCAGCACAGCAAGGTCAACAGTTAGTCCCACAGAGAGTTTACGGAATTTGTGCTGATTATAGCCATTATACTGATGAATGCCCGCAGCTCCAGCAGGAAGACAACATGGTTGCATCCACTCATAACTTCTATGACCGCCCCAACCAAGGGTACAATCAATGTGGAAATCATAACCATGGATGGCAGGATAATTCTAACCAGAATTGGAGGGACAACAATAACAGAGGAGGCAGAGATAATCAGGGAAATCAGAGGTGGAACAATAACAACAATAGGCAGCAGAACCAACCTTACAGAGCACCTCACCTGAGGCAATCCCAAGGACCACAGAACACCCAACAGCAGACCTCTCAATTTACTCATCCTTCTTCATCTCCTAATGAAGAGTTACTACAATCCTTTGAGCGAAGACAACAGACCATGGAAAATAACATTATGAATAACATTAATGCCAGTTTGAATGGTCTGACCTCTACTTTGCAAGCTCTTGTCTCACAGATTGGATCAATGCAAAATTCTAATAACCAACCTTCAGGTTCTACTGGAATTCCCTCTCAACCATTACCCAATCCAAAGGGAGGCATTAATGCCATCACCCTCAGGTCCGGAACCACACTGCAGGAGAGGAATCAGGAGGAGCCAAGCCAACCAGAACACGCCTCAGCTGAAGAGGTAGTAGAAATAGAAAATGTTGAAGAGGAAGAGGATATACAGAACATAGCTGAAAAAGAAGAAGCCCAACCACAGGAGGAAGCACCAAAAGGCGCAGACACTGCTGAAAACACCACTCCCATTCCATTTCCACAACTTGCAAGGAAGCCCAGGAAGCAGCTGGAACCCGATCCCAAAATGGTAGAAATATTCAAAAAGGTTGAGGTAACTGTTCCCCTTTTTGATGTTATTCAACAGGTACCTAAATTAATGAATTAGAAACTATTCTTTTAGGTAGTTCCATGTCTGCTTTAATGGGAGGATTACCTGAAAAATGTAGTGACCCAGGTCCTTGTATAGTTAGTTGTACTATTGGTAGAGTAGTAATTTATGATTGCATGTGTGATTTAGGAGCATGTATTAGTATAATGCCTTTGTCTATATATGATATTTTGAAGCTCTCTCTCTTAAAAAGGTCGGCAGCTCATTTTGTGTTAGCAGATAAAAGCATTATTACAGTGGCTGGAGTTGCTGAAGATGTTTTGGTGAACATTAAAGGACTTACATTTCCCACTGATTTTTATATCTTAGAGGTGCCCCATAATGACTCAGATAAGCCATCATCAATCCTACTTGGAAGACCATTCCTGAAGACATCAAAATTCAAATTGGATGCTTTTTCAGGAACATACTCTTTTGAAATAGATGGCCGAATAGTAATCTTCAATCTGAATGGAGTCATAAACAACCCTCCAGAAGATCATTCTATCTTCTAGTGTGATGTCATAAAGGAAACTGTAGCTGACGTTCACAAGGAAGAGTTAGAAGAGAGGCACGTTGGACAAGGTCCAAGTGTGGGGACCCTCTTGACTGACAATGAGAGCACCTCAGCATTTTCACAAGCTCCAGACAATCCAGAACCTACCCATGATCAGAAGTTGGAATTAAAATCTCTCCCTCCACATCTCAAATATGCTTATCTCGAAGATGAGCAGAAGTTTCTAGTTATCATTGCAAGGGAACTCACTTCTCAATAAGAAGAGCAGTTACTTGATGTACTGAGGAGGCACAAGAAAGCAATTGGGTGGAGTTTGGCAGACATAGTAGGCATCAACCCTCAAGTATGTGAGCACAGAATATTTTTAGAAGAGGGAGCAAGACCTGTCCGTCAACCCCAAAGAAGATTGAATCCCACTATCTTGGAAGTTGTAAAAAAGGAAGTAACCAGACTATTGGAAGCAGGTATCATCTATCCCATTTCAGATAGTGAATGGGTTAGCCCAGTACAAGTGGTGCCCAAGAAGTCTGGAGTCACTACAATGAAGAATGAGCATGGAGAGCTCATAGCAACTAGAGTTCAGAATGCTTGGAGAGTCTGCATTGATTACAGGCGTCTCAACCAAGCCACCCGTAAGGATCACTACCCACTTCCATTCATTGATCAAATGCTGGATCGCCTGTCAGGTAAATCACATTATTGCTTTTTAGATGGTTACACAAGTTATTTCCAGATTCATATAGCTCCTGAGGATCAGGAAAAGACCACTTTTACATGTCCTTTTGGGACTTATACTTACAAGAGAATGCCCTTTGGCTTGTGCAATGCACCAGCTACTTTCCAAAGGTGCATGATGAGTCTTTTCTTTGA
The DNA here is from genome assembly GCF_003086295.3 of Arachis hypogaea. NCBI lineage: Eukaryota > Viridiplantae > Streptophyta > Magnoliopsida > Fabales > Fabaceae > Arachis > Arachis hypogaea. The sequence continues at coordinate 78,005,800 of NC_092052.1, forward strand.
TCTTATTGAGGACTGTATGGAGGTTTTTATGGACGATTTTAGCGTTTATGGTGATTCTTTTAGCCTTTGCTTAGATGGATTATCTAGAGTATTAGATAGATGTGTTAATACAAACCTTGTATTAAATTTTGAAAAATTTCACTTTATGGTAAAACAAGGGATTATATTAGGATATGTGGTATCTAATAATGGCATTTCTGTAGACCCAGCAAATGTGAATGTTATTTCTAGATTACCTTACCCCTCCTCTGTGAGGGAGGTCCGTTCGTTCCTTGGCCATGCAGGTTTTTACAGGAGATTTATTAAGGACTTTAGTAAGGTAGCACTTCCCTTGTCCAGATTACTGCAGAAAGATATTGAGTTTGAATTCAGTGAGGATTGCAAACAAGTGTTTGATAAGCTGAAGACCGCCCTGACTCAAGCCCCAATTGTAAGAGGACCAGACTGGAGCCAGCCGTTTGAAATCATGTGCGATGCTTTCAACCATGCAGTAAGAGCAGCGCTGGCTCAACGTGAAGGTAAAGATCCTTTTGTTATTGCTTATACGTCTAAGACTTTAAACGCTGCCCAGTCCAATTATACTACTACTGAGAAAGAGCTTCTTGCTATTGTTTTTGCTCTGGATAAATTCTGAGCTTATTTACTTGGTACTAGAGTAGTAGTGTATTCGGACCATGCAGCTTTAAAGTATCTATTAGCTAAAAAGGAGTCCAAACCAAGGCTTATACGTTGGATACTACTATTACAAGAATTTGATTCAGAAATAAAGGATAGGAGTGGTAACCAGAATTTAGTGGCAGACCACTTGAGTCACCTTGAGCACATTAAGGATGATTCTACTCCTATAGATGATAATTTTCCATTTGATAACCTGCAAGCAGTATCTGAGGTATTCCCTTGGTACGCACCTATAGCTAATTATCTAGTTAGCCGCACATTTCCTCCAAACTTTTCTAAGCATCAAAGAGACAAGCTGAAAAGCGAGTCTAAATATTATATATGGGATGACCCATATTTATGGAGATGTGGCGCTGATCAGGTAATTAGACGTTGTGTGTCTCAATCAGAATTCTAGCCCATTTTAGAGGCCTGTCACTCATCTGAGAGTGGAGGGCATTTTGGCCCACAACGAACAGCTAGAACGATCTTAGACTGTGGATTCTGGTGGCCTACTCTTTTTAGAGATGCTGCTGAGTTTTGTAAATCCTGTCTCCCATGCCAAAAATTTGGTAATATATCCAGGAGGGATGAGATGCCTCAACAAATTATGCTTTTCTGTGAAATCTTTGATGTTTGGGGCATTGACTTCATGGGTCCATTTCCAAATTCTAATGGTTATTTTTATATATTGTTAGCTGTGGATTACATTTCCAAATGGGTGGAAGCAATTCCTACCCGTACTGATGATGCTAACACATTTGTTTCCTTTGTGAGAAACCATATTATTTGTCACTTTGGATCACCACGAGCAATCGTGAGCGATCAAGGCACCCATTTTTGTAACAGGAGACTAACAGGATTAATGAAGAGGCATGGGATAATTCATAAGGTTGCAACAGCATACCATCCTCAGACCAATGGGCAAGCCGAGGTGTCAAACAGAGAAATAAAGCGTATCTTGCAGAAGATAGTCAAACCTCATAGAAAAGACTGGAGCACCAGGCTACAAGATGCACTCTGGGCATACAGAACAGCATACAAAACACCCATTGGGATGAGTCATTTCTGCTTAGTTTATGGAAAAGCTTGTCATCTCCCTATTGAGGTAGAGCACAAAGCCTTTTGGGCAGTCAAGGAGTGCAACATGGGAATGGAGAACGCCAGAGCTGAAAGGAAGTTGCAACTGCAAGAACTGGAAAGCCTTCGCCTAGAAGCTTATGAGAACTCAAGACTATACAAGGAGAAGATGAAGGCTGCACATGATTAGCACATCAAGAGGAAAGAGTTCCAACCTGGGGATTTGGTCCTCCTTTATAAATCTTGACTGAGGCTCATGCTAGGCAATTTGAGATCAAGATGGGAAGGTCCATACAGAGTAGAGAAGGTTGAACCATACGGAGTTTATCACCTAAGTCATCCTTCAAGTTCTGAACTTATCAAAGTTAATGGACAACGCCTGAAGCTATACCATGGCGAGAAGATGCAGAAGAACAAGGAGCTTGAGATCTTCCTCTTGGAAGATCCCCACATAGCAGAAGATTGAGCTAGTGGAGCGTCCAACTTACGGACGTTAAAGCAAAGTGCTAGGTGGGAGACAACCCACCATGGTATGATCGTTCTTTTCTTTATTTTTAGTTTTTCATATTCAATAACTCTTCTCTTTATCAGTACTTTCGTGCATCTGCATTTGCATATTCTTAATTAATAAAAAAAAAGCCACGCGACGCGACCGCATCAGCGACGCGTCCGCGTCGCAATGAGAGGGGAGAAAATAAAAACGAACAGAGAGTCACGTTGGAGCCTGGCTGGAGGCGTCCCAGTGGCACAAATCGACCCACGCGAGCACGTCAATGACGCGTCCGTGTCGTATGGGCATAATGGCCTCCCACGCGACCGCGTGACCCACGCGGTCGCGTGCCCTGATTTTCGACGCAAAAAGGGTGCACAACGAATTATTGTGCGAGAGTGGTACTGGATTGGTGCTGAACGCACAATTCTACCCACGCGGATGCATGGCCCACGCGTCCGCGTCGTTCCCTTCTGAAGCCCACTCACGCGATTGCATGCCTCACGCGATCGCGTCACCCCAAATTTGGCAAATATATCAATTCGAACAGAGAGTTGTGCAGGCGCGAGGCTGCACTCGCGCCAGAAGCACAACATGGGTCACGCGACCGCCTGACCGACGCGACCGCGTCACCTGACCTAAAGCGCAATCGCGCGAACGTGTGCCCCCCGCGGCCGCGTCGCTTGCGCCGCACAGATCCAACTTAATTGCCAAAATATCTTATCTTTTTCCTCTCCAAATCCTAATTTTTCTTTTCCCTCCTTATTTCTTTCTTCTCCCTTCTTCCTTCTATCTCCCCTTTCACTCCTCTCTCTCACCTCCATTAACAAGGTTTTATTTTCTTCTTCCCTCTTTCCTTTTCTACCATTCTTCTTATTTTATATGTTATTTTCTTTTCTTTTCTTTTTCTTTTCATTATCCATATTTTCTTTCTTCTTCTTTCCTTTTTACATGGTGTTAGAATTTTATTTGAGTCATTATTCTTCATTATATGCTTGTAGATTGTTGCAAATTGTTTGGCAATTATATATTATTTTCTTTAAAGGGTTGCTTGCATGTTCACTTTAATACTTTCTATACCTTATTCACCATGCATGCTATGTGTTTGTGAAAAAGCCCATATGGCATTATGCACTTCTCTACTTTATTCTATTCTACTATCCAATGCTTGCTTTTCATAAACTCTCTCTACTATTGTATTAATTAAATTTAATTTTCAATACAAACGTGATAGTTTGCTATAACGTGATGCTTGATTTATGCTACTCATGCCCTTTGTCGGCATGCCAATAAACACCTTGCATTCACTTGTCATTATATGCACTAGCTATTTTCCACTGATGAATTTTCACATGTACTCATGAGCGTGTGTTAATGTCAGTTACCTCCTAATGTGCATCCATCACACCTTTTCCGTTCTCTTCCTTGCTATATATCTCTTTGAATTTAATTTACTTTCTCTTCCCTTTTTCAGGATGGCCACCAAGAAAGGAAAAGAGAAAGCTACTCCCAAACCCCAGCAAGAAGAGGAACTAAAAGAGCACTAGTGGCAGAGCCTTCTTCAACTGCAGTCAAGCCCTCAACAAAAAGAGTTAAGAGGATCATAAAGGTTGATGAAAAGGAGAAAGCCTTTCAAGCGAAGGACACTGCGCGATTTCCAAATCGCTACTGTGAGCAGATGTTCCCTATTCTGGCTGAAAGGAGCTACAACAACGAACACCTTCTTATCCTCCCGCCCAATATTGCTACTTTTGTTGAGCCGCAAATTGAACGAAGACAATGGAGTTTCCTACAGAGACAGCCAAGGCAGGTCAATCTTTCTTGGGTAGTCGAATTCTACTCTAACTTCTACCTGCCTACCCTACAGTCTGTCTTTGTCCGTCAGAAGCAAGTCCCCATTACAGAAGAGGCCATTCAAAAAGCTTTAGGTCTCCCCCCTATTCCAGAAGGATTGGACGCCTTTCAAGAAGCCTCACTCAAGTGCCAGATGTACCAATTTGACTGGGAAGCTATTCTCAGAGTTATCGCACTACCTGGCAGCCGTTGGATCTACGGATACCATCGTACCCGCCCTAAAGGAATATCGGCTTCAGCACTTACCTTGGAGGCTCGCGTATGGGCACAGATTATGTCCCATTACGTCTTTCTGAGCACTCACGAGTCCTCCTTCACTGCGGACATGGCCGTTCTAGTATGGTGCATCCTTACAGACCAGCCTCTGAATCTACCAAGACATATTCGGAATGCTATGGGACACGTACAAATCGCGGGCAACTTACCTTTTCCCGCCTTGATCTCAGATCTTATCTCAGCAGCCGGAGTCTCCTACAGAGCTAGGACACCAAAGCCATGCTTCCACGGGATGATTAGTATGTCCTAACGGGAAATACCTCAGACCTCCAGCATCCACTACAAGCCTTCCTACTGCACCGGTTGAAATATCCCTTCTTCAACACTACAAGCACTACAACAGACGCACTGCTCCAGCAGATAATCGAAAGGTTGGATCAGCAAGAACAGAAAGCGAAGTTAAGAGAGCGTCGTAACGAGCGCCGATTCAAACACCTCAAGGAGCTACTCAAGGGACACTTCAAGGACTCAGACACCCCGGACTCTACTTCCTTTACCAGCACAGGGAGCCATGATGGTCCCGACTGTGGAGATACTGCCACCAGCCCACCCCTGTTCCTAACAGATGGCACCGAGGACGGTGCAAAGCCTTAAGTGTGGGGAGGTCAGTCAGTACCTGACTTCCGGAGGTAATTCCTCTTCCTTAGCACCAATAAATTAAGATAATTTAGTTATATTTTCTTTCTTTTATAGAATAGGATAAATTGCATAGTAATAGGTTAGTTGCATACATGTTCTACTTGATTGAAAAGACAATACGTTTCTTCTAAGAGTCTATCTTTGGAACAAAATTTCACTAATTTTCAAAAATTTTTATGATAAATCTGCTTGAAGTTGTAATTGGAACATGATTTTTGAGCTAAAGAACACACAACCTGTGAATATTTGAGCCTTTATGCATGGTTACATTATTTAACCATAAACATTTTATTCTTGTGTGTTTACTTCTCTATGATTGTAATCTATATTTTGTTTCATCCTATATGTCCAATATTTATTATATTTGTATGCTTGCATATGATTGAGGCCATTATTTGTTTAAACTCACTTATCCAAATTAAGCCTACCTTTTCAATTACCTTTGTTAACCACTTTGAGCCTTTAAATCCCGTTTGTTCTATATTGCGCCACATTACTAGCCTTAAGCGGAAAACAATTGTATATCCCAAATTGAATCTTTGTTAGCTTAAGATAGAATTGTGTGTACTAGTTAAGTATGGAATTGAAAAGTTATTAAGGGAATTGCCATGATATAATGGATTTATACTATTGTGAACTATAAGAATTAAATTATGTGCATTGATAAGTTATTTTTTTTAGTCTATATATAAAAAGATAATAAAAAATCAATAAATTTAAATATGGGGACAATATGAAATGTAAAAGGAAATTTTGGGTAGCTAGTATGAATTCTAAGGTTACACTAATATATAGGTTGGGTTAAAGCTTGGGTTAATTAAAGATTCAATTTATAAGCTCACTTAACCATATATGTATCCCTACCCCTACCTTGGCCCCATTACAACCTTGAAAAACCTCATGATGTTGCATTGAATACTAACTATTGTTGATTGGTAGGAGAAGAACAAAAGTTAGAGAGCACGATAGAGAAGGATAGAGTGATTACCCTATACACTAGAGAGATTAGAGCGACATACATCATCAGTGAGGGTTCAATGCTTTAATTCCATGTTCCTTGCTTTCAGAGCTACTTCTTGCACTTTTATCTGTCTACGTATAATGATAGAATATGAAATTTGATTTTAATTGTTTTGAAGAGCTTATTTATTTTAATCAAGTGTAGAACATAACCATATAATAGATTGCATTAAC
>NC_092052.1:78688717-78729730 GCF_003086295.3 Arachis hypogaea
GAGGACACCAAAGGCGAGCCGTAATGGCCTCATCTTCGGCAGGCTCCTTCATTTTTTTTTTTTTTTTATCGTGCTGACTCTCGTTCTTTAAATGACGCTATCCCGAGGAGGACACCTAAAGGGAGCCGTAATGGCCTCATCTTCGGCAGGCTCCTCCGTTTTTTTTTTTTTTTACTCGTGCTGACCTCGTTTTTAAATGACGCTATCCGAGGAGGACACCTAAAGGCGAGCCGTAATGGCCTCATCTTCGGCAGGCTCCTCCATTTTTTTCATTTTTTTACGTCGTGCTGACTCTCGTTCTTTAAATGACGTATCCGAGGAGGACACCTAAAGCGAGCCGTAATGGCCTCATCTTCGGCAGGCTCCTCCATTTTTTTTTTCTTTTTTTACGTCGTGCTTACCTCGTTCTTTAAATGACGCTACCGAGGAGGACACCAAAGGCGAGCCGTAATGGCCTCATCTTCGGCAGGCTCCTCCATTTTTTTTCCGTTTTTTTTATCGTGCTGACTCTCGTTCTTTAATGACGCTATCCCGAGGAGGACACCTAAAGGCGAGCCGTATGGCTCATCTTCGGCAGGCTCCTCCGGTTTTTTTTACTAGTGCTGACCTCGTTGTTTAAATGCGCTATCCCGAGGAGGACACCTAAAGGCGAGCCGTAATGGCCTCATCTTCGGCAGGCTCCTCCGATTTTTTTTTTTTCGTGTTTTTTTTTTACATCGTGCTGACTCTCGTTCTTTTAAATGACGCTATCCCGAGGAGGACACCTAAAGGCGAGCCGTAATGGCCTCATCTTCGGCAGGCTCCTCCGTTTTTTTTGTTTTTTTTACTCGTGCTACCTCGTTCTTTAAATGACGCTATCCGAGGAGGACACCTAAAGGCGAGCCGTAATGGCCTCATCTTCGGCAGGCTCCTCCGTTTTTTTTTGTTTTTTTTACGTCGTGCTACCTTCGTTCTTTAAATGACGCTACCGAGGAGGACACCAAAGCGAGCCGTAATGGCCTCATCTTCGGCAGGCTCCTCCATTTTTTTTTCGTTTTTTTTACGTCGTGCTGACTCTCGTTCTTTAAATGACGCTATCCCGAGGAGGACACCTAAAGGCGAGCCGTAATGGCCTCATCTTCGGCAGGCTCCTCCGATTTTTTTTACTCGTGCTGACCTCGTTGTTTAAATGACGCTATCCGAGGAGGACACTAAAGGCGAGCCGTAATGCCTCATCTTCGGTAGGCTCCTCCGATTTTTTTTTCCGTTTTTTTACGTCGTGTGACTCTCGTTCTTTAAATGACGCTATCCCAAGGAGGACACCTAAAGGCGAGCCGTAATGGCCTCATCTTCGGCAGCTCCTCCTTTTTTTTTTCCGTTTTTTTTTACGTCGTGCTTACCCTCGTTCTTTAAATAACGCTAAACCCAGGAGGACACCTAAAGGCGAGCCGTAATGGCCTCATCTTCGGCAGGCTCCTCTTGTTTTTTTTCCGGTTTTTTTTACGTCGTGCTGACCCTCTTCTTTAAATGACGCTAAACCGAGGAGGACACCAAAGGCGAGCCGTAATGGCCTCATCTTCGGCAGGCTCCTCCATTTTTTTTTCCAGTTTATTTTAGTCGTGCTGACTCTCATTCTTTTAGTGACGCTATCCCGAGGAGGACACCTAAACGCGAGCCGTAGTGGCTTCATCTTCGGCAGGCTCCTCCAGTTTTTTTTTACTACGTGCTGACCCTCGTTGTTTAAATGACGCTATCCCGAGGAGGACACCTAAAGGCGAGCCGAAATGGCCTCATCTTTGGCAGCCTCCTCCGATTTTTTTTTCGGTTTTTTTTACGTCGTGCTGACCCTCGTTCTTTAAATGACGCTATGCCAAGGAAGACACCTAAAGGCGAGCCATAATGGCCTCATCTTCGGTAGGCTCTGCCTGTATTTTTTTCCGGTTTTTTTTTTTACGTCGTGCTTACACTCGTTTTTATGACCTGACATGCCTATCCTCATGAGTCTAGTTTTTTTTACTACGTGCTGACCCTCGTTGTTTAAATGACATATCCCGAGGAGGACACCTAAAGGCGAGCCGTAATGGCCATATCTTCGGCAGGCTCGTCCTGTTTTTTTTGTTTTGATTTTTTTTACGTCGTGCTTACCGTCGTTCTTTAAATGACGCTAAACCGAGGAGGACACCAAAAGGCGAGCCGTAATGGCCTCATCTTCGGCAGGCTCCTCCATTTTTTTGCAGTTTTTTTTACATCGTGCTGACTCTCTGATGACAAGTCATCTTAGCCTATTTTAACTAGTCTTTTTCTTTTGTTTTCATTAGAATTATGCACTTTCTTGAGCTACAAGCAAGCCAATTAGGTAGATTTTCATGTTTCCTTTGATTTAATCAACCATGTATGAATTCATGCTATTTCATGAGGTTTTATACTATAATTGTCACATATTATGAAAGAATGAATATCTCATGATTTCAAGCATAGCTTTGATGTGTTTGGTTGATTAATGATAGGTGAAGAAAGCTTGGAGAAAGGTTAAAGCAAGAAGGAATAGCTAGGAGTAAAGAGAAGACAATGGAATAAGTGAAATTGAACCCGGAAGCAAAAAGCTGGACTTAAAGTTAGCATCAAACTTTTGCACAAACTTTTGGTTGAAAAGTTAGCCCCAACGTTAGCCCCCTAACTTTGAGGCTAACGTTGGCATGAAGAAAACCTCCCTGGGCACCAAAAGTTTGCGCCAACGTTAGCCCCCTAACTTTGAGGCTAACGTTGGCATGAAGAAAACCTCCCTGGGCACCAAAAGTTTGCGCCAACGTTAGCCCCCTAACTTGGTGGCTAACGTTGGCACATGAAAATCACAAGGGGAGGAGCAAAAGTTTGCGCCAACGTTAGCCCCCTAACTTGGTGGGTAACGTTGGCGCCACAAGTGCACAAGGTAAGGCCAACGTTAGGGCCAAAGTTAGACCCCTAACTTTGGCACCAACGTTGGTATCAGCAGATTATGGTAGCTGATATGAAAAGTTGGAGCAAAAGTTAGACCCCTAACTTTTGCTCAAACTTTTGGTCCAACTTTTGCAAAACTCAAACCCGGTTCAATTGGTTCGTTTTGGTTCCTCTTCAAACTCCAAGAGCAATCAACCAAGGCCTCTTTCAACCCAATTCCACCAAGAGCAAAGGCCCAACTCAAGGCTTGAAGATCATTGGAAGAAAGTGTATAAATAGGATAGAATTCAAGTTCTTCGGAGAGCTTTCTTTTGGAATTTTCATAATAGTTTTCGGAGAGCTTTTGATATTGAGTGATCTTTAATTTCTTTGTCTTGGGGAAGGAGAATACACTTCTCTTCCTCTCAGTTTTATTGCTTTCAATTTCAATTACAATTGTCTTGGATTTTTGGGTTGGAGAATTGAAGAAATTATGTTTCAATCTCAACCTTGGATCTGACTGCTTTATTTACTGCTTGATTGAATTTCAATTTCTGTTAATTGCTCTTCATCCACTCTCTTTGAATTTCAATTTCAATTTCTTGTTGGATCTAGGAAGGCATTGAGATCTAGACTTGGTTTTCTAGTCTCTGGGTCCTGAGATCTAATTTCCCAATTTTACATTTTCTGTTTACTGTTTCATGTTCATTTACTTTTCTGCTTCAAGATCCAATCTAACCCAAACCTTCTTCTACTTCTCTGCTTGATGCAATTTACTTTTCCTTGTTTAAATTCTGCAAATCCAATCCCCAATTCCCTTTACAATTCCAGCCGTTTACATTTCTTGCACTTTAAGATTCCGCAATTTACATTTCTTGCATTCTAAGTTTTTGCTATTTAATTTCTTGTTCTTTAAGATTCAGCACTTTAATTCCCTGTTCTCTTTACTTCCATGCAATTTAATTTCTGCAAAGCACAAAACACTCAACCAAATCTTGATTCGCTTGACTAAATTAACCACTAAGCTAAAATTGCTCAATCCTTCAATCCTTGTGGGATCGACCTCACTCCCGTGAGTTTTTATTACATGATACGACCCAGTACACTTGCCGGTTAGATTTGTGTGTTTTGGGAGAAATTTATTTTTCACCAAAATACTCATCACTCTCGTTCTTTAAGTGACGCTATCCCGAGGAGGACACCTAAAGGCGAGCCGTAATGGCCTCATCTTCGGCAAGCTCCTCCGGTTTTTTTTTTACTACATGCTGACCCTCGTTTTTTAAATGACGCTATCCCGAGGAGGACACCTAAAGGCGAGCCGTAATGGCCTCATCTTCGGCAGGCTCCTCCAATTTTTTTTTTCGGTTTTTTTTTACGTCGTGATGACTCTCGTTCTTTAAATGACGGTATCCCGAGGCGGACACCTAAAGGCGAGCCGTAATGGCCTTATCTTCGGCAGGCTCGTCCTGTTTTTTTGTTTCGATTTTTTTTTACGTTGTGCTTACCTTCGTTCTTTAAATGACGCTAAACCGAGGAGGACACCAAAAGTCGAGCCGTAATGGCCTCATCTTCGGCAGGCTCCTCCATTTTTTTTCCGGTTTTTTTTTTATGTCGTGCTGACTCTCGTTCTTTAAATGACGCTATCCCGAGGAGGACACCTAAAGGCGAGCCGTAATGGCCTCATCTTTGGCAGGCTCTTCCGATTTTTTTTCCGGTTTTTTTTACATCGTGCTGACTCTCGTTCTTTAAGTGACGCTATCACGAGGAGGACACCTAAAGGCGAGCCGTAATGGTCTCATCTTCGGCAGGCTCCTCCGGTTTTTTTTTTACTACGTGCTGACCCTCGTTGTTTAAATGACGCTATCCCGAGGAGGACACCTAAAGGCGAGCCGTAATGGCCTCATCTTCGGCAGGCTCCTCCGATTTTTTTTTCGGTTTTTTTTACGTCGTCATGACTCTCGTTCATTAAATGACGGTATCCCGAGGAGGACACCTAAAGGCAAGCCATAATGGCCTTATCTTCGGCAGGCTCGTCCTGTTTTTTTCGTTTCAATTTTTTTTACGTCGTGCTTACCTTCGTTCTTTAAATGACGCTAAACCGAGGAGGACACCAAAAGTCGAGCCGTAATGGCCTCATCTTCGACAGGCTCCTCCATTTTATTTCCGGTTTTTTTTACGTCGTGCTGACTCTCGTTCTTTAAATGACGTTATTCCGAGGAGGACACCTAAATGCGAGCCGTAATGGCCTCATCTTCGGCAGGCTCCTCCGATTTTTTTTACTATGTGCTGACCCTCGTTGTTTAAATGTCGCTATCCCGAGGAGGACACCTAAAGGCGAGCCGTAATGGCCTCATCTTCGGCAGGCTCCTCCGATTTTTTTTCTGGTTTTTTTTTACATCGTGCTGACTCTCGTTCTTTAAGTGACGCTATCCCGAGGAGGACACCTAAAGGCGAGCCGTAATGGTCTCATCTTTGGCAGGCTCCTCCGGTTTTTTTTTTACTACGTGCTGACCCTCGTTGTTTAAATGACGCTATCCCGAGGAGGACACCTAAAGGCAAGCCGTAATGGCCTCATCTTCGGCAGGCTCCTCCGATTTTTTTTTTCGGTTTTTTTTATGACATGATGACTCTCGTTCTTTAAATGACGGTATCCCGAGGAGGACACCTAAAGGCGAGCCGTAATGGCCTTATCTTCGGCAGGCTCGTCCTGTTTTTTTCGTTTTGAGTTTTTTTACGTCGTGCTTACCTTCGTTCTTTAAATGACGCTAAACCGAGGAGGACACCAAAAGTCGAGCCGTAACGGCCTCATCTTCGGCAGGCTCCTCCATTTTTTTTTCCGGTTTTTTTTTACGTCGTGCTGACTCTCGTTCTTTAAATGACGCTATCACGAGGAGGACACCTAAAGGCAAGCCGTAATGGCCTCATCTTCGGCAGGCTCCTCCGATTTTTTTTACTACGTGCTGACCCTCGTTGTTTAAATGACGCTATCCCGAGGAGGACAACTAAAGGCGAGCCGTAATGGCCTCATCTTCGGTAGGCTCCTCCGATTTTTTTTTCCGGTTTTTATTACGTCGTGATGACTCTCGTTCTTTAAATGACGCTATCCCAAGGAAGACACCTAAAGGCGAGCCGTAATGGCCTCAACTTCGGCAAGCTCCTCCTGTTTTTTTTTCCAGTTTTTTTTTTACGTCGTGCTTACCCTCGTTCTTTAAATAACGCTAAACCCAGGAGGACACCTAAAGGCGAGCCGTAATGGCCTCATCTTCGGCAGGCTCCTCTTGTTTTTTTTTCCGGTTTTTTTTACGTCGTGCTGACCCTCATTCTTTAAATGACGCTAAACCGAGGAGGACACCAAAAGGCGAGCCGTAATGGCCTCATCTTCGGCAGGCTCCTCCATTTTTTTTTCCAGTTTATTTTAGGTCGTGCTGACTCTCGTTCTTTTAGTGACGCTATCCCGAGGAGGACACCTAAACGCGAGCTGTAGTGGCCTCATCTTCGGCAGGCTCCTCCAGTTTTTTTTTTACTACGTGCTGACCCTCGTTGTTTAAATGACGCTATCCCGAGGAGGACACCTAAAGGCGAGCCGAAATGGCCTCATCTTTGGCAGCCTCCTCCGATTTTTTTTTTTCGGTTTTTTTTACGTCGTGCTGACCCTCGTTCTTTAAATGACGCTATGCCAAGGAAGACACCTAAAGGCGAGCCATAATGGCCTCATCTTCGGTAGGCTCTGCCTGTATTTTTTTCCGGTTTTTTTTTACGTCGTGCTTACCCTCGTTCTTTAAATGACGCTAGACCGAATAAGACACCTAAAGGCGAGCCGTAATGGCCTCATCTTCGGCAGGCTCCTCCAGTTTTTTTTTACTACGTGCTAACCCTCGTTGTTTAAATGACAATATCCCGAGGAGGACACCTAAAGGCGAGCCGTAATGGCCATATCTTCGGCAGGCTCGTCCTGTTTTTTTTGTTTTGATTTTTTTTACGTCGTGCTTACCGTCGTTCTTTAAATGACGCTAAACCGAGGAGGACACCAAAAGGCGAGCCGTAATGGCCTCATCTTCGGCAGGCTCCTCCATTTTTTTTGCAGTTTTTTTTACATCGTGCTGACTCTCTGATGACAAGTCATCTTAGCCTATTTTAACTAGTCATTTTATTTTGTTTTCATTAGAATTATGCACTTTCTTGAGCTACAAGCAAGCCAATTAGGTAGATTTTCATGTTTCCTTTGATTTAATCAACGATGTATGAATTCATGCTATTTCATGAGGTTTTATACTATAATTGTCACATATTATGAAAGAATGAATATCTCATGATTTCAAGCATAGCTTTGATGTGTTTGGTTGATTAATGATAGGTGAAGAAAGCTTGGAGAAAGGTTAAAGCAAGAAGGAATAGCTAGGAGTAAAGAGAAGACAATGGAATAAGTGAAATTGAACCCGGAAGCAAAAAGCTGGACTTAAAGTTAGCATCAAACTTTTGCACAAACTTTTGGTTGAAAAGTTAGCCCCAACGTTAGCCCCCTAACTTTGAGGCTAACGTTGGCATGAAGAAAACCTCCCTGGGCACCAAAAGTTTGCGCCAACGTTAGCCCCCTAACTTTGAGGCTAACGTTGGCATGAAGAAAACCTCCCTGGGCACCAAAAGTTTGCGCCAACGTTAGCCCCCTAACTTGGTGGCTAACGTTGGCACATGAAAATCACAAGGGGAGGAGCAAAAGTTTGCGCCAACGTTAGCCCCCTAACTTGGTGGGTAACGTTGGCGCCACAAGTGCACAAGGTAAGGCCAACGTTAGGGCCAAAGTTAGACCCCTAACTTTGGCACCAACGTTGGTATCAGCAGATTATGGTAGCTGATATGAAAAGTTGGAGCAAAAGTTAGACCCCTAACTTTTGCTCAAACTTTTGGTCCAACTTTTGCAAAACTCAAACCCGGTTCAATTGGTTCGTTTTGGTTCCTCTTCAAACTCCAAGAGCAATCAACCAAGGCCTCTTTCAACCCAATTCCACCAAGAGCAAAGGCCCAACTCAAGGCTTGAAGATCATTGGAAGAAAGTGTATAAATAGGATAGAATTCAAGTTCTTCGGAGAGCTTTCTTTTGGAATTTTCATAATAGTTTTCGGAGAGCTTTTGATATTGAGTGATCTTTAATTTCTTTGTCTTGGGGAAGGAGAATACACTTCTCTTCCTCTCAGTTTTATTGCTTTCAATTTCAATTACAATTGTCTTGGATTTTTGGGTTGGAGAATTGAAGAAATTATGTTTCAATCTCAACCTTGGATCTGACTGCTTTATTTACTGCTTGATTGAATTTCAATTTCTGTTAATTGCTCTTCATCCACTCTCTTTGAATTTCAATTTCAATTTCTTGTTGGATCTAGGAAGGCATTGAGATCTAGACTTGGTTTTCTAGTCTCTGGGTCCTGAGATCTAATTTCCCAATTTTACATTTTCTGTTTACTGTTTTCATGTTCATTTACTTTTCTGCTTCAAGATCCAATCTAACCCAAACCTTCTTCTACTTCTCTGCTTGATGCAATTTACTTTTCCTTGTTTAAATTCTGCAAATCCAATCCCCAATTCCCTTTACAATTCCAGCCGTTTACATTTCTTGCACTTTAAGATTCTGCAATTTACATTTCTTGCATTCTAAGTTTTTGCTATTTAATTTCTTGTTCTTTAAGATTCAGCACTTTAATTCCCTGTTCTCTTTACTTCCATGCAATTTAATTTCTGCAAAGCACAAAACACTCAACCAAATCTTGATTCGCTTGACTAAATTAACCACTAAGCTAAAATTGCTCAATCCTTCAATCCTTGTGGGATCGACCTCACTCCCGTGAGTTTTTATTACATGATACGACCCAGTACACTTGCCGGTTAGATTTGTGTGTTTTGGGAGAAATTTATTTTTCACCAAAATACTCATCACTCTCGTTCTTTAAGTGACGCTATCCCGAGGAGGACACCTAAAGGCGAGCCGTAATGGCCTCATCTTCGGCAAGCTCCTCCGGTTTTTTTTTTACTACATGCTGACCCTCGTTTTTTAAATGACGCTATCCGAGGAGGACACCTAAAGGCGAGCCGTAATGGCCTCATCTTCGGCAGGCTCCTCCAATTTTTTTTTTCGGTTTTTTTTTACGTCGTGATGACTCTCGTTCTTTAAATGACGGTATCCCGAGGAGGACACCTAAAGGCGAGCCGTAATGGCCTTATCTTCGGCAGCCTCGTCCTGTTTTTTTTGTTTCGATTTTTTTTTACGTTGTGCTTACCTTCGTTCTTTAAATGACGCTAAACCGAGGAGGACACCAAAAGTCGAGCCGTAATGGCCTCATCTTCGGCAGGCTCCTCCATTTTTTTTCCGGTTTTTTTTTTATGTCGTGCTGACTCTCGTTCTTTAAATGACGCTATCCCGAGGAGGACACCTAAAGGCGAGCCGTAATGGCCTCATCTTTGGCAGGCTCTTCCGATTTTTTTTCCGGTTTTTTTTACATCGTGCTGACTCTCGTTCTTTAAGTGACGCTATCACGAGGAGGACACCTAAAGGCGAGCCGTAATGGTCTCATCTTCGGCAGGCTCCTCCGGTTTTTTTTTTACTACGTGCTGACCCTCGTTGTTTAAATGACGCTATCCCGAGGAGGACACCTAAAGGCGAGCCGTAATGGCCTCATCTTCGGCAGGCTCCTCCGATTTTTTTTTCGGTTTTTTTTACGTCGTGATGATCTCGTTCTTAAATGACGGTATCCCGAGGAGGACCTAAGCAGCTAATGGTTTTCGGGTCGTTTTTTTTTTTTTTTTTTTTTTTTTTTTTAAATGAGCTCAGCAGTCAGGTCCTCTCTTCGCATTTTTTTTCCGTTTTTTTTACGTCGTGCTGACTCTCGTTCTTTATGACGCTATCCGAGGAGGACACCTAAATGCGAGCCGTAATGGCCTCATCTTCGGCAGGCTCCTCCGTTTTTTTTACTACGTGCTGACCCTCGTTGTTTAAATGACGCTATCCCGAGGAGGACACTAAAGGCGAGCTGTATGGCCTCATCTTCGGCAGGCTCTCCGATTTTTTTCCGGTTTTTTTTACGTCGTGATGACTCTCGTTCTTTAATGACGCTATCCCAGGAGGACACCTAAAGGCGGCCGTAATGGCCTCATCTTCGGCAGGCTCCTCCTGTTTTTTTTTTCTTTTTTTTACGTCGAGCTGACCTCGTTCTTTAAATGACGCTAAACCGAGGAGACCAAAAGGCGAGCCGTAATGGCCTCATCTTCGGCAGGCTCCTCCATTTTTTTTCCGTTTTTTTTAGTCGTGCTGACTCTCGTTCTTTTATGACGCTATCCCGAGGAGGACACCTAAAGGCGAGCCGTAATGGCCTCATCTTCGGCAGGCTCCTCCGTTTTTTTTTTACTACGTGCTGACCCTCTTGTTTAAATGACGCTATCCCGAGGAGGACACCTAAAGGCGAGCCGTAATGGCCTCATCTTCGGCAGGCTCCTCCATTTTTTTTTCGGTTTTTTTTTTACTCGTGATGACTCTCGTTCTTTAAATGACGTATCCCGAGGAGGACACCTAAAGGCGAGCCGTAATGGCCTCATCTTCGGCAGGCTCTCCTGTTTTTTTTTCTTTTTTTTACGTCGTGCTGACCTCGTTCTTTAAATGACGCTAACCGAGGAGGACACCAAAGGCGAGCCGTAATGGCCTCATCTTCGGCAGGCTCCTCCATTTTTTTTCCGGTTTTTTTTTAGTCGTGCTGACTCTCGTTCTTTAATGACGCTATCCCGAGGAGGACACCTAAAGGCGAGCCGTAATGGCCTCATCTTCGGCAGGCTCCTCCGTTTTTTTTTACTACGTGCTGACCCTCGTTGTTTAAATGACGCTATCCCGAGGAGGACACCTAAAGGCGAGCCGTAATGGCCTCATCTTCGGCAGGCTCCTCCGATTTTTTTTTCGGTTTTTTTTTACGTCGTGTGACTCTCGTTCTTTAATGACGTATCCCGAGGAGGACACCTAAAGGCGAGCCGTAATGGCCTATCTTCGGCAGGCTCTCCGTTTTTTTTTTTTTTTTTACGTCGTCTACCTTCGTTCTTTAAATGACGCTAACCGAGGAGGACACCAAAGCGAGCCGTAATGGCCTCATCTTCGGCAGGCTCCTCTATTTTTTTTCGGTTTTTTTTACGTTGTGATGACTCTCGTTCTTTAAATGACGCTATCCGAGGAGGACACCTAAAGGCGAGCCGTAATGGCCTTATCTTCGGCAGGCCTCCTTTTTTTTTTCATTTTTTTTTCGTCGTGCTGACCTCGTTCTTTAAATGACTATCCGAGGAGGACACCAAAGGCGAGCCGTAATGGCCTCATCTTCGGCAGGCTCCTCCGATTTTTTTTCGTTTTTTTTACGTGTGCTGACTCTCGTTCTTTAAATGACGCTATCCCGAGGAGGACACCTAAAGGCGAGCCGTAATGGCCTCATCTTCGGCAGGCTCCTCCGATTTTTTTCCGTTTTTTTTACGTCGTGCTGACTCTCGTTCTTTAAATGACGCTATCCGAGGAGGACACCTAAAGGCGAGCCGTAATGGCCTCATCTTCGGCAGGCTCCTCCGATTTTTTTTTCCTTTTTTTTACGTCGTGCTGACCTCGTTCTTTAAATGACGCTATCCGAGGAGGACACCTAAAGGCGAGCCGTAATGGCCTCATCTTCGGCAGGCTCCTCCGATTTTTTTTCCGTTTTTTTTTACGTCGTGCTGACTCTCGTTCTTTAAATGACGCTATCCCGAGGAGGACACCTAAAGGCGAGCCGTAATGGCCTCATCTTCGGCAGGCTCCTCCATTTTTTTTTTACTCGTGCTGACCTCGTTTTTAATGACGCTATCCGAGGAGGACACCTAAAGGCGAGCCGTAATGGCTCATCTTCGGCAGGCTCCTCCGGTTTTTTTTTACTCGTGCTGACCCTCGTTGTTTAAATGACGCTATCCCGAGGAGGACACCTAAAGGCGAGCCGTAATGGCCTCATCTTCGGCAGGCTCCTCCAATTTTTTTTTCGTTTTTTTTACGTCGTGTGACCTCGTTCTTTAAATGACGTATCCGAGGAGGACACTAAAGGCGAGCGTAATGGCCTTATCTTCGGCAGGCTCCTCCTTTTTTTTTGTTTTTTTTTTACGTCGTGCTACCTTCGTTCTTTAAATGACGCTATCCGAGGAGGACACCTAAAGGCGAGCCGTAATGGCCTCATCTTCGGCAGGCTCCTCCGATTTTTTTTTTCGTTTTTTTTACTCGTGCTGACTCTCGTTCTTTAATGACGCTATCCCGAGGAGGACACCTAAAGGCGAGCCGTAATGGCTCATCTTCGGCAGGCTCCTCCGATTTTTTTTACTACGTGCTGACCCTCGTTGTTTAAATGACGCTATCCGAGGAGGACACCTAAAGGCGAGCCGTAATGGCCTCATCTTCGGCAGGTCCTCCGATTTTTTTTCCGTTTTTTTACTCGTGCTGACTCTCGTTCTTTAAATGACGCTATCCCGAGGAGGACACCTAAAGGCGAGCCGTAATGGCTCATCTTCGGCAGGCTCCTCCGGTTTTTTTTTTGTTACTACGTGCTGACCCTCGTTTTTAAATGACGCTATCCCGAGGAGGACACCTAAAGGCGAGCCGTAATGGCCTCATCTTCGGCAGGCTCCTCGATTTTTTTTTTCGTTTTTTTACGTGTGATGACTCTCGTTCTTTAAATGACGGTATCCCGAGGAGGACACCTAAAGGCGGCCGTAATGGCTATCTTGCAGCTCGTCCTATTTTTTTTGTTTCATTTTTTTTACGTGTGCTTACCTCGTTCTTTAAATGACGCTAAACCGAGGAGGACACCAAAAGCGAGCCGTAATGGCCTCATCTTCGGCAGGCTCCTCCATTTTTTTTTTTCCGTTTTTTTTTTACGTCGTGCTGACTCTCGTTTTTTAAATGACGCTATCCGGGAGGACACCTAAAGCGAGCCGTAATGGCCTCATCTTCGGCAGGCTTCCTATTTTTTTTTTCGGTTTTTTTTACGTCGTGATGACTTCGTTCTTTAAATGACGTATCCCAGGAGGAACCTAAAGGCGGCGTAATGGCCTCATCTTCGGCAGGCTCCTCCATTTTTTTTTCCTAGTCGTGCTGACTCTCGTTCTTTAATGACGCTATCCCGAGAGGACACCTAAAGGCGAGCCGTAATGGCCTCATCTTCGAGTTCCGTTTTTTTTTTTTTACTCGTGCTGCTCGTTCTTTTGAGCTTCGAGGAGGACATAAGAGCCGAATGGCCATCTTGCAGGCTCTCGGTTTTTTTTTTACTACGTGCTGACCTCGTTGTTTAAATGACGCTATCCCGAGGAGGACACCTAAAGGCGAGCCGTAATGGCCTCATCTTCGGCAGGCTCCTCCGATTTTTTTTTTCGGTTTTTTTTAGTCGTGATGACTCTCGTTCTTTAAATGACGGTATCCCGAGGAGGACACCTAAAGGCGAGCCTAATGGCCTTATCTTCGGCAGGCTCGTCCTGTTTTTTGTTTCGTTTTTTTTACGTCGTGCTTACTTCGTTCTTTAAATGACGCTAACCGAGGAGGACACTAAAGTCGAGCCGTAATGGCCTCATCTTCGGCAGGCTCCTCCATTTTTTTCGGTTTTTTTTATGTCGTGCTGACTCTCGTTCTTTAAATGACGCTATCCCGAGGAGGACACCTAAAGGCGAGCCGTAATGGCCTATCTTCGGCAGGCTCCTCCGATTTTTTTTACTACGTGCTGACCCTCGTTGTTTAAATGACGCTATCCCGAGGAGGACACCTAAAGGCGAGCCGTAATGGCCTCATCTTCGCAGGTTCCCCTCCGATTTTTTTCCGGTTTTTTTTTACATCGTGCTGGAACTCTCGTTCTTTAAAGTGACGCTATCCCGAGGAGGACACCTAAAGGCGAGCCCGTAATGGCCTCATCTTCGGCAGGCTCCTCCGGTTTTTTTTACTACGTCTGACCCTCGTTGTTTAAATGACGCTATCCCGAGGAGGACACCTAAAGGCGAGCCGTAATGGCCTCATCTTCGGCAGGTCCTCTGATTTTTTTTTCGGTTTTTTTTACGTTGTGGATCGACTCTCATTCTTTAATGACGGTATCGCCGAGGAGGACACCTAAAGGCGAGCCCGTAATGGCTTATCTTCGGCAGGCTCGTCCGTTTTTTTCGTTTCGTTTTTTATCGTCGTGCTCCTCGTTCTTTAAATGAAACTACCGAGGAGGACACCAAAGCGAGCCGTAATGGCCTCATCTTCGGCAGGCTCCTCCATTTTTTTCCCGTTTTTTTTACGTCGTGTGACTCTCTCTTTAAATGACGCTATCCCGAGGAGGACACCTAAAGGCGAGCCGTAATGGCCTCATCTTCGGCAGGCTCCTCCGTTTTTTTCTTTTTTTTTACGTCGTGATGACTCTCGTTCTTTAAATGACGCTATCCGAGGAGGACACCTAAAGGCGAGCCGTAATGGCCTCATCTTCGGCAGGCTCTCCTTTTTCCGATTTTTTTTACTCGTGCTGACCTCGTTCTTTAAATGAGCTATCCGAGGAGGACACCAAAGCGGCCGTAATGGCCTCATCTTCGGCAGGCTCCCTCCGATTTTTTTTTCCGGTTTTTTTACATCGTGCTGACTCTCGTTCTTTAATGACGCTATCCGAGGAGGACACCTAAAGGCGAGCCGTAATGGTCTCATCTTCGGCAGGGTCCTCCGATTTTTTTTTCACTACGTGCTGACCTCGTTGTTTAAATGAGCTATCCCGAGGAGGACACCTAAAGGCGAGCCGTAATGGCCTCATCTTCGGCAGGCTCCTCCGATTTTTTTTTTCGGTTTTTTTTACGTCGTGATGACTCTCGTTCTTTAAATGACGGTATCCCCGAGGAGGACACTAAAGGCGAGCCGTAATGGCCTTATCTTGGTAGGCCGTCATTTTTTTTCCGGATTTTTTTTTACGTTGTGCTACCTCGTTCTTTAAATGACGCTATACCGAGGAGGACACCAAAGGCGAGCCGTAAGGCCTCATCTTCGGCAGGCTCCTCCATTTTTTTCCGGTTTTTTTACTCGTGCTGACTCTCGTTCTTTAAATGACGCTATCCCGAGGAGGACACTAAAGGCGAGCCGTATGGCCTCATCTTCGGTAGGGTCCTCCTTTTTTTTTATTTTTTTACTCGTGCTGACCCTCGTTCTTTAATGACGCTATCCGAGGAGGACACCTAAAGGCGGCCGTAATGGCCTCATCTTCGGCAGGCTCCTCCATTTTTTTAATTTTTTTACTCGTGTGATCTCGTTCTTTAAATGACGTATCCGAGGAGGACACTAAAGCGAGCCGTAATGGCCTTATCTTCGCAGGCTTGTCCTATTTTTTTGTTTCAATTTTTTTTTACGTCGTGCTTACCTTCGTTCTTTAAATGACGCTAAACCGAGGAGGACACCAAAAGTCGAGCCTGTAATGGCTCATCTTCGGCAGGCTCCTCCATTTTTCTTTCCGGTTTTTTTATGTCGTGCTGACTCTCGTTCTTTAAATGACGCTATCCCGAGGAGGACACCTAAAGGCGAGCCGTGATGGCCTCATCTTCGGCAGGCTCCTCCGATTTTTTTTACTACGTGCTGACCCTCGTTTTTTAATGACGCTATCCCGAGGAGGACACCTAAAGGCGAGCCGTATGGCCTCCTCTTCGGTAGGCTCCTCGTTTTTTTTTCGGTTTTTTTACTCGTCGACCTCGTTCTTTAATGACGCTATCCGAGGAGGACACCTAAAGGCGAGCGTAATGGCCTCATCTTCGAGGCTCCTCCTTTTTTTCCGTTTTTTTTACGTGTGACCTCGTTCTTTAATGACGCTAATCCGAGGAGGACACCTAAAGGCGAGCCGTAATGGCCTCATCTTCGGCAGGCCCTCCGATTTTTTCTTTTACTACGTGCTGACCCTCGTTGTTTAAATGACGCTATCCCGAGGAGGAACCTAAAGGCGAGCCGTATGGCCTCATCTTCGGCAGGCTCCTCCGATTTTTTTTTTTTCGGTTTTTTTATGTCGTGATGACTCTCGTTCTTTAATGACGCTATCCGAGGAGGACACCTAAAGGCGAGCCGTAATGGCCTCATCTTCGGCAGGCTCTCTTTTTTTCTTTCGATTTTTTTTTACGTCGTGCTGACCTCGTTTTTAAAATGACGCTATCCGAGGAGGACACCTAAAAGCGAGCCGTAATGGCCTCATCTTCGGCAGGCTCCTCCATTTTTTTTTCGGTTTTTTTTACGTCGTGCTGACTCTCGTTCTTTAAATGACGCTATCCCGAGGAGGACCCTAAAGCGAGCCATGGCCTATCTTCGGCCTCCTCGATTTTTTACTACGTGCTACCTCGTTTTTAATCCACCGAGGAGGACAATAAAGGCGAGCCGTAATGGCCTCATCTTCGGCAGCTCCTCCGATTTTTTTTCCGGTTTTTTTTTACGTGCTTACCTCGTTCTTTAAATGACGCTACCAGGAGGACACTAAAGGCGAGCCGTAATGGCCTCATCTTCGGCAGGCTCCTCCGTTTTTTTTTTTCCCGGTTTTTTTTACGTCGTGCTGACCTCGTTCTTAAATGACGCTATCCAGGAGGACACCTAAAGGCGAGCCGTAATGGCCTCATCTTCGGCAGCTCCTCCGTTTTTTTTTCCGTTTTTTTACGTCGTGCTACTCTTCTTTAATGACGCTAACCAGGAGGACACCTAAAGGCGAGCCGTAATGGCCATCTTCGGCAGGCTCTTGTTTTTTTTTTCCTTTTTAGTCGTGCTGACTCTCTTCTTTAATGACGCTAACCGAGGAGGAACCTAAAGGCGAGCCGTAATGGCCTCATCTTTGGCAGCTCCTCCATTTTTTTTTTACTACGTGCTGACCTCGTTTTTAGACGCTATCCCGGGAGGACACCTAAAGCGGCCGTGGCCTCATCTTTGGCAGCTCCTCCCGTTTTTTTTTACTCGTGTTGACCCTGTTTAAATGACGCTTCCAAGTAAGACACCTAAAGGCGAGCCATAATGGCCTCATCTTCGAGGCCTGCCTGTATTTTTTTCCGGTTTTTTTTTACGTCGTGCTTACCCTCGTTCTTTAAATGACGCTAGAACGATAAGACACCTAAAGGGCGAGCCGTAATGGCCTCATCTTCGGCAGGCTCCTCCAGTTTTTTTTTACTACGTGCTGACCTTGTTGTTTAAATGACATAATCCCGAGAGGACACCTAAAGGCTAGCCGTAATGGCCATATCTTCGGCAGGCTTCTCGTGCTGACCCTCGTTTTAAATGACGCTATCCCTTAGGACACCAAAGCGACACCTGTAATGGCCTAATCTTGGCAGGCTCCATTTTTTTCGTTTTTTTTACTCGTGCTGACCTCTTTTAAATCCTTGCCAAGGAAGACACCTAAAGGCTAGCCATAATGCCATATCTTGGCTAGCGCCATTTTTTTTGTTTTTTTTTACTACGTGACCTGTTTTTATGGTTATAAAATGCACTTAATGGTTATCTTATGATGCAGCTGCTTTTTTTTTGTTGATTTTACGTCGTGAGCTCTGTAAATGACTGCTTAAACCGAGGAGGACACCTAAAGGCGAGCCGTAATGGCCTCATCTTCGGCAGGCTCCTCCGATTTTTTTTTTTTTTTTTACGTCGTGCTGACTCTCGTTCTTTAAATGACGCTATCCCGAGGAGGACACCTAAAGGCGAGCCGTAATGGCCTCATCTTCGGCAGGCTCCTCCGTTTTTTTTTTTTTTTTTACGTCGTGCTGACCCTCGTTCTTTAAATGACGCTATCCGAGGAGGACACCTAAAGGCGAGCCGTAATGGCCTCATCTTCGGCAGGCTCCTCTTTTTTTTTTTTTTTTTACGTCGTGCTGACCTCGTTCTTTAAATGACGCTATCCGAGGAGGACACCTAAAGGCGAGCCGTAATGGCCTCATCTTCGGCAGGCTCCTCCGATTTTTTTTCGGTTTTTTTTACGTCGTGCTGACCTCGTTCTTTAAATGACGCTATGAGGAGGACACCTAAAGGCGAGCCGTAATGGCCTCATCTTCGGCAGGCTCCTCCGTTTTTTTTACGTCGTGCTGACCTCGTTCTTTAAATGACGCTATCCGAGGAGGACACCTAAAGGCGAGCCGTAATGGCCTCATCTTCGGCAGGCTCCTCCGGTTTTTTTTTACGTGCTGACCTCGTTCTTTAAATGACGCTATCCCGAGGAGGACACCTAAAGGCGAGCCGTAATGGCCTCATCTTCGGCAGGCTCCTCCGTTTTTTTTACGTCGTGCTGACTCGTTCTTTAAATGACGCTATCCGAGGAGGACACCTAAAGGCGAGCCGTAATGGCCTCATCTTCGGCAGGCTCCTCCGGTTTTTTTTTTACGTCGTGCTGACCTCGTTCTTTAAATGACGCTATCCGAGGAGGACACCTAAAGGCGAGCCGTAATGGCCTCATCTTCGGCAGGCTCCTCCATTTTTTTTTCTTTTTTTACGTCGTGCTGACTCTCGTTCTTTAAATGACGCTATCCGAGGAGGACACCTAAAGGCGAGCCGTAATGGCCTCATCTTCGGCAGGCTCCTCCTTTTTTTTTTTTTTTTTTACGTCGTGCTGACCTCGTTCTTTAAATGACGCTATCCGAGGAGGACACCTAAAGGCGAGCCGTAATGGCCTCATCTTCGGCAGGCTCCTCCATTTTTTTTTTTACGTCGTGCTGACTCTCGTTCTTTAAATGACGCTATCCGAGGAGGACACCTAAAGGCGAGCCGTAATGGCCTCATCTTCGGCAGGCTCCTCCATTTTTTTTTACTACGTGCTGACCTCGTTCTTTAAATGACGCTATCCCGAGGAGGACACCTAAAGGCGAGCCGTAATGGCCTCATCTTCGGCAGGCTCCTCCGATTTTTTTTC
This sequence comes from Arachis hypogaea, assembly GCF_003086295.3. Lineage (NCBI taxonomy): Eukaryota > Viridiplantae > Streptophyta > Magnoliopsida > Fabales > Fabaceae > Arachis > Arachis hypogaea. The sequence continues at coordinate 78,707,503 of NC_092052.1, forward strand.
GGTTTTTTTTACGTCGTGCTGACTCTCGTTCTTTAAATGACGCTATCCCGAGGAGGACACCTAAAGGCGAGCCGTAATGGCCTCATCTTCGGCAGGCTCCTCCATTTTTTTTTCGTTTTTTTTACGTCGTGCTGACCTCGTTCTTTAAATGACGCTATCCGAGGAGGACACCTAAAGGCGAGCCGTAATGGCCTCATCTTCGGCAGGCTCCTCCATTTTTTTTTTTTTTTACGTCGTGCTGACCTCGTTCTTTAAATGACGCTATCCCGAGGAGGACACCTAAAGGCGAGCCGTAATGGCCTCATCTTCGGCAGGCTCCTCCATTTTTTTTTTTTTTACATGCTGACCTCGTTCTTTAAATGACGCTATCCCGAGGAGGACACCTAAAGGCGAGCCGTAATGGCCTCATCTTCGGCAGGCTCCTCCTTTTTTTTTTTTTACGTCGTGCTGACCTCGTTCTTTAAATGACGCTATCCCGAGGAGGACACCTAAAGGCGAGCCGTAATGGCCTCATCTTCGGCAGGCTCCTCCATTTTTTTTTCGGTTTTTTTTACGTCGTGCTGACCTCGTTCTTTAAATGACGCTATCCGAGGAGGACACCTAAAGGCGAGCCGTAATGGCCTCATCTTCGGCAGGCTCCTTTTTTTTTTCGGTTTTTTTTACGTCGTGCTGACCCTCGTTCTTTAAATGACGCTATCCCGAGGAGGACACCTAAAGGCGAGCCGTAATGGCCTCATCTTCGGCAGGCTCCTCCATTTTTTTTTTTTTTTTACTCGTGCTGACTCTCGTTCTTTAAATGACGCTATCCGAGGAGGACACCTAAAGGCGAGCCGTAATGGCCTCATCTTCGGCAGGCTCCTCCTTTTTTTTTTTTACTCGTGCTGACCTCGTTCTTTAAATGACGCTATCCCGAGGAGGACACCTAAAAGGCGAGCCGTAATGGCCTCATCTTCGGCAGGCTCCTCCTTTTTTTTTTTTTTTTTACGTCGTGCTGACTCGTTCTTTAAATGACGCTATCCCGAGGAGGACACCTAAAGGCGAGCCGTAATGGCCTCATCTTCGGCAGGCTCCTCCGTTTTTTTTTTTTTTTTTACGTCGTGCTCCTCGTTCTTTAAATGACGCTATCCGAGGAGGACACCTAAAGGCGAGCCGTAATGGCCTCATCTTCGGCAGGCTCCTCCATTTTTTTTTTTTTTTACGTGCTGACCTCGTTCTTTAAATGACGCTATCCGAGGAGGACACCTAAAGGCGAGCCGTAATGGCCTCATCTTCGGCAGGCTCCTCCGTTTTTTTTTACTCGTGCTGACCTCGTTCTTTAAATGACGCTATCCCGAGGAGGACACCTAAAGGCGAGCCGTAATGGCCTCATCTTCGGCAGGCTCCTCTTTTTTTTTTTTTTTTTACGTCTGACCCTCGTTCTTTAAATGACGCTATCCGAGGAGGACACCTAAAGGCGAGCCGTAATGGCCTCATCTTCGGCAGGCTCCTCCATTTTTTTTTTTTTTGCTGACCTCGTTCTTTAAATGACGCTATCCGAGGAGGACACCTAAAGGCGAGCCGTAATGGCCTCATCTTCGGCAGGCTCCTCCTTTTTTTTTTTTACTCGTGCTGACCTCGTTCTTTAAATGACGCTATCCCGAGGAGGACACCTAAAGGCGAGCCGTAATGGCCTCATCTTCGGCAGGCTCCTCCTTTTTTTTTTTTTTTTTACGTCGTGCTGACCTCGTTCTTTAAATGACGCTATCCGAGGAGGACACCTAAAGGCGAGCCGTAATGGCCTCATCTTCGGCAGGCTCCTTTTTTTTTCCGGTTTTTTTTTACGTCGTGCTGACCTCGTTCTTTAAATGACGCTATCCCGAGGAGGACACCTAAAGGCGAGCCGTAATGGCCTCATCTTCGGCAGGCTCCTCCATTTTTTTTTACTCGTGCTGACCTCGTTCTTTAAATGACGCTATCCCGAGGAGGACACCTAAAGGCGAGCCGTAATGGCCTCATCTTCGGCAGGCTCCTCCGATTTTTTTTTTTTTTTTACTCGTGCTGACCTCGTTCTTTAAATGACGCTATCCCGAGGAGGACACCTAAAGGCGAGCCGTAATGGCCTCATCTTCGGCAGGCTCCTCCTTTTTTTTTTTTTTTTACGTCGTGCTGACCTCGTTCTTTAAATGACGCTATCCCGAGGAGGACACCTAAAGGCGAGCCGTAATGGCCTCATCTTCGGCAGGCTCCTCCTTTTTTTTTTTTTTTACGTCGTGCTGACCTCGTTCTTTAAATGACGCTATCCGAGGAGGACACCTAAAGGCGAGCCGTAATGGCCTCATCTTCGGCAGGCTCCTCCATTTTTTTTTTTTTTTTTACGTGCTGACTCTCGTTCTTTAAATGACGCTATCCCGAGGAGGACACCTAAAGGCGAGCCGTAATGGCCTCATCTTCGGCAGGCTCCTCCGGTTTTTTTTTTACGTCGTGCTGACCCTCGTTCTTTAAATGACGCTATCCCGAGGAGGACACCTAAAGGCGAGCCGTAATGGCCTCATCTTCGGCAGGCTCCTCCATTTTTTTTTTTTTTTTTACGTCGTGCTGACTCTCGTTCTTTAAATGACGCTATCCGAGGAGGACACCTAAAGGCGAGCCGTAATGGCCTCATCTTCGGCAGGCTCCTCCGTTTTTTTTTTTTTTTACGTCGTGCTGACCTCGTTCTTTAAATGACGCTATCCGAGGAGGACACCTAAAGGCGAGCCGTAATGGCCTCATCTTCGGCAGGCTCCTCCATTTTTTTTTACGTCGTGCTGACTCTCGTTCTTTAAATGACGCTATCCGAGGAGGACACCTAAAGGCGAGCCGTAATGGCCTCATCTTCGGCAGGCTCCTCCGGTTTTTTTTTTTTTACGTCGTGCTGACCTCGTTCTTTAAATGACGCTATCCCGAGGAGGACACCTAAAGGCGAGCCGTAATGGCCTCATCTTCGGCAGGCTCCTCCGTTTTTTTTTTTTTTTTTACGTCGTGCTGACTCTCGTTCTTTAAATGACGCTATCCCGAGGAGGACACCTAAAGGCGAGCCGTAATGGCCTCATCTTCGGCAGGCTCCTCCGTTTTTTTTTTTTTTTTTACGTCGTGCTGACCTCGTTCTTTAAATGACGCTATCCGAGGAGGACACCTAAAGGCGAGCCGTAATGGCCTCATCTTCGGCAGGCTCCTCCATTTTTTTTTTACTCGTGCTGACCTCGTTCTTTAAATGACGCTATCCCGAGGAGGACACCTAAAGGCGAGCCGTAATGGCCTCATCTTCGGCAGGCTCCTCCATTTTTTTTTTTTTTTTTACGTCGTGCTGACCCTCGTTCTTTAAATGACGCTATCCCGAGGAGGACACCTAAAGGCGAGCCGTAATGGCCTCATCTTCGGCAGGCTCCTCCATTTTTTTTTCGTTTTTTTACGTCGTGCTGACTCTCGTTCTTTAAATGACGCTATCCCGAGGAGGACACCTAAAGGCGAGCCGTAATGGCCTCATCTTCGGCAGGCTCCTCCATTTTTTTTTTTTTTTTTTACGTCGTGCTGACCTCGTTCTTTAAATGACGCTATCCGAGGAGGACACCTAAAGGCGAGCCGTAATGGCCTCATCTTCGGCAGGCTCCTCCTTTTTTTTACGTCGTGCTGACCTCGTTCTTTAAATGACGCTATCCGAGGAGGACACCTAAAGGCGAGCCGTAATGGCCTCATCTTCGGCAGGCTCCTCCGTTTTTTTTTTTTTTTTTACTCGTGCTGACTCTCGTTCTTTAAATGACGCTATCCGAGGAGGACACCTAAAGGCGAGCCGTAATGGCCTCATCTTCGGCAGGCTCCTCCGGTTTTTTTTTACTCGTGCTGACTCGTTCTTTAAATGACGCTATCCCGAGGAGGACACCTAAAGGCGAGCCGTAATGGCCTCATCTTCGGCAGGCTCCTCCTTTTTTTTTTTTTTTTTACGTCTGCTGACTCTCGTTCTTTAAATGACGCTATCCGAGGAGGACACCTAAAGGCGAGCCGTAATGGCCTCATCTTCGGCAGGCTCCTCCGTTTTTTTTTTTACGTCGTGCTGACCTCGTTCTTTAAATGACGCTATCCGAGGAGGACACCTAAAGGCGAGCCGTAATGGCCTCATCTTCGGCAGGCTCCTCCATTTTTTTTTTTTTTTTACGTCGTGCTGACCTCGTTCTTTAAATGACGCTATCCCGAGGAGGACACCTAAAGGCGAGCCGTAATGGCCTCATCTTCGGCAGGCTCCTCCATTTTTTTTTTCGGTTTTTTTTACGTCGTGCTGACCCTCGTTCTTTAAATGACGCTATCCGAGGAGGACACCTAAAGGCGAGCCGTAATGGCCTCATCTTCGGCAGGCTCCTCCTTTTTTTTTTTTTTTTACGTCGTGCTGACCTCGTTCTTTAAATGACGCTATCCCGAGGAGGACACCTAAAGGCGAGCCGTAATGGCCTCATCTTCGGCAGGCTCCTCCGATTTTTTTTTTTTCGTGCTGACTCTCGTTCTTTAAATGACGCTATCCCGAGGAGGACACCTAAAGGCGAGCCGTAATGGCCTCATCTTCGGCAGGCTCCTCCGGTTTTTTTTTTACGTGCTGACCTCGTTCTTTAAATGACGCTATCCCGAGGAGGACACCTAAAGGCGAGCCGTAATGGCCTCATCTTCGGCAGGCTCCTCCATTTTTTTTTTTTTTTTTACGTGCTGACCTCGTTCTTTAAATGACGCTATCCCGAGGAGGACACCTAAAGGCGAGCCGTAATGGCCTCATCTTCGGCAGGCTCCTCCGGTTTTTTTTTTTTACTCGTGCTGACCCTCGTTCTTTAAATGACGCTATCCCGAGGAGGACACCTAAAGGCGAGCCGTAATGGCCTCATCTTCGGCAGGCTCCTCCATTTTTTTTTTTTTTTTACGTCGTGCTGACCCTCGTTCTTTAAATGACGCTATCCCGAGGAGGACACCTAAAGGCGAGCCGTAATGGCCTCATCTTCGGCAGGCTCCTCCGTTTTTTTTTTTTTTTTTACTCGTGCTGACCTCGTTCTTTAAATGACGCTATCCCGAGGAGGACACCTAAAGGCGAGCCGTAATGGCCTCATCTTCGGCAGGCTCCTCCATTTTTTTTTTTTTTTTTTTTACGTCGTGCTGACCTCGTTCTTTAAATGACGCTATCCCGAGGAGGACACCTAAAGGCGAGCCGTAATGGCCTCATCTTCGGCAGGCTCCTCCATTTTTTTTTTTTTTTTTACGTCGTGCTGACTCTCGTTCTTTAAATGACGCTATCCCGAGGAGGACACCTAAAGGCGAGCCGTAATGGCCTCATCTTCGGCAGGCTCCTCCATTTTTTTTTTTTTTACGTGCTGACTCTCGTTCTTTAAATGACGCTATCCCGAGGAGGACACCTAAAGGCGAGCCGTAATGGCCTCATCTTCGGCAGGCTCCTCCGGTTTTTTTTTTTTTTTACGTCGTGCTGACTCTCGTTCTTTAAATGACGCTATCCCGAGGAGGACACCTAAAGGCGAGCCGTAATGGCCTCATCTTCGGCAGGCTCCTCCGTTTTTTTTTTTTTTTTTTACGTCGTGCTGACCTCGTTCTTTAAATGACGCTATCCCGAGGAGGACACCTAAAGGCGAGCCGTAATGGCCTCATCTTCGGCAGGCTCCTCCTTTTTTTTTTTTTTTTTACGTCGTGCTGACCTCGTTCTTTAAATGACGCTATCCGAGGAGGACACCTAAAGGCGAGCCGTAATGGCCTCATCTTCGGCAGGCTCCTCCATTTTTTTTTTTTTTTTTTACGTCGTGCTGACTCTCGTTCTTTAAATGACGCTATCCCGAGGAGGACACCTAAAGGCGAGCCGTAATGGCCTCATCTTCGGCAGGCTCCTCCGATTTTTTTTTTTTTTTTTACGTCGTGCTGACTCGTTCTTTAAATGACGCTATCCGAGGAGGACACCTAAAGGCGAGCCGTAATGGCCTCATCTTCGGCAGGCTCCTCCGTTTTTTTTTTTTTTTTTACGTCGTGCTGACCCTCGTTCTTTAAATGACGCTATCCGAGGAGGACACCTAAAGGCGAGCCGTAATGGCCTCATCTTCGGCAGGCTCCTCCTTTTTTTTTCCGTTTTTTTTACGTCGTGCTGACCTCGTTCTTTAAATGACGCTATCCGAGGAGGACACCTAAAGGCGAGCCGTAATGGCCTCATCTTCGGCAGGCTCCTCCGTTTTTTTTACTCGTGCTGACTCTCGTTCTTTAAATGACGCTATCCCGAGGAGGACACCTAAAGGCGAGCCGTAATGGCCTCATCTTCGGCAGGCTCCTCCGGTTTTTTTTTACTACGTGCTGACCCTCGTTCTTTAAATGACGCTATCCCGAGGAGGACACCTAAAGGCGAGCCGTAATGGCCTCATCTTCGGCAGGCTCCTCCTTTTTTTTTTTTTTTTTACGTCGTGCTGACTCGTTCTTTAAATGACGCTATCCCGAGGAGGACACCTAAAGGCGAGCCGTAATGGCCTCATCTTCGGCAGGCTCCTCCTTTTTTTTTTTTTTTTACGTCGTGCTGACCTCGTTCTTTAAATGACGCTATCCGAGGAGGACACCTAAAGGCGAGCCGTAATGGCCTCATCTTCGGCAGGCTCCTCCGATTTTTTTTTACTTTACGTGCTGACCTCGTTCTTTAAATGACGCTATCCCGAGGAGGACACCTAAAGGCGAGCCGTAATGGCCTCATCTTCGGCAGGCTCCTCCGATTTTTTTTTTACTACGTGCTGACCCTCGTTCTTTAAATGACGCTATCCCGAGGAGGACACCTAAAGGCGAGCCGTAATGGCCTCATCTTCGGCAGGCTCCTCCATTTTTTTTTTCGGTTTTTTTTACTCGTGCTGACTCGTTCTTTAAATGACGCTATCCGAGGAGGACACCTAAAGGCGAGCCGTAATGGCCTCATCTTCGGCAGGCTCCTCCTTTTTTTTTTTTTTTTACGTCGTGCTGACCTCGTTCTTTAAATGACGCTATCCGAGGAGGACACCTAAAGGCGAGCCGTAATGGCCTCATCTTCGGCAGGCTCCTCCATTTTTTTTTTTTTTTTTACTCGTGCTGACTCTCGTTCTTTAAATGACGCTATCCCGAGGAGGACACCTAAAGGCGAGCCGTAATGGCCTCATCTTCGGCAGGCTCCTCCTTTTTTTTTTTTTTTTTTACTCGTGCTGACCTCGTTCTTTAAATGACGCTATCCGAGGAGGACACCTAAAGGCGAGCCGTAATGGCCTCATCTTCGGCAGGCTCCTCCATTTTTTTTTTTTTTTTTACGTCGTGCTGACTCGTTCTTTAAATGACGCTATCCCGAGGAGGACACCTAAAGGCGAGCCGTAATGGCCTCATCTTCGGCAGGCTCCTCCGATTTTTTTTTTTTTTTTTACGTCGTGCTGACCTCGTTCTTTAAATGACGCTATCCCGAGGAGGACACCTAAAGGCGAGCCGTAATGGCCTCATCTTCGGCAGGCTCCTCCGGTTTTTTTTTACTCGTGCTGACTCTCGTTCTTTAAATGACGCTATCCCGAGGAGGACACCTAAAGGCGAGCCGTAATGGCCTCATCTTCGGCAGGCTCCTCCATTTTTTTTTTACGTGCTGACCTCGTTCTTTAAATGACGCTATCCCGAGGAGGACACCTAAAGGCGAGCCGTAATGGCCTCATCTTCGGCAGGCTCCTCCGATTTTTTTTTTGTTTTTTTTACGTCGTGCTGACTCTCGTTCTTTAAATGACGCTATCCCGAGGAGGACACCTAAAGGCGAGCCGTAATGGCCTCATCTTCGGCAGGCTCCTCCTTTTTTTTTTTTTTTTTTACGTCGTGCTGACCTCGTTCTTTAAATGACGCTATCCGAGGAGGACACCAAAGGCGAGCCGTAATGGCCTCATCTTCGGCAGGCTCCTCCATTTTTTTTTTTTTTTTTTTACGTCGTGCTGACTCTCGTTCTTTAAATGACGCTATCCCGAGGAGGACACCTAAAGGCGAGCCGTAATGGCCTCATCTTCGGCAGGCTCCTCCGGTTTTTTTTTTTTTACTCGTGCTGACCTCGTTCTTTAAATGACGCTATCCCGAGGAGGACACCTAAAGGCGAGCCGTAATGGCCTCATCTTCGGCAGGCTCCTCCATTTTTTTTTTTTTTTTACGTCGTGCTGACTCTCGTTCTTTAAATGACGCTATCCCGAGGAGGACACCTAAAGGCGAGCCGTAATGGCCTCATCTTCGGCAGGCTCCTCCTTTTTTTTTTTTTTTTTTACGTCGTGCTGACCTCGTTCTTTAAATGACGCTATCCGAGGAGGACACCTAAAGGCGAGCCGTAATGGCCTCATCTTCGGCAGGCTCCTCCATTTTTTTTTTTTTTTTTTACGTCGTGCTGACTCTCGTTCTTTAAATGACGCTATCCCGAGGAGGACACCTAAAGGCGAGCCGTAATGGCCTCATCTTCGGCAGGCTCCTCCATTTTTTTTTTTTTTTTTACTCGTGCTGACCTCGTTCTTTAAATGACGCTATCCCGAGGAGGACACCTAAAGGCGAGCCGTAATGGCCTCATCTTCGGCAGGCTCCTCCGATTTTTTTTTTTTTTTTTACGTCGTGCTGACTCCTCGTTCTTTAAATGACGCTATCCCGAGGAGGACACCTAAAGGCGAGCCGTAATGGCCTCATCTTCGGCAGGCTCCTCCATTTTTTTTTTTTTTTTTTTACGTCGTGCTGACCCTCGTTCTTTAAATGACGCTATCCCGAGGAGGACACCTAAAGGCGAGCCGTAATGGCCTCATCTTCGGCAGGCTCCTCCTTTTTTTTTTTTTTTTTTACGTCGTGCTGACCTCGTTCTTTAAATGACGCTATCCGAGGAGGACACCAAAGGCGAGCCGTAATGGCCTCATCTTCGGCAGGCTCCTCCATTTTTTTTCCGTTTTTTTTACTCGTGCTGACTCTCGTTCTTTAAATGACGCTATCCCGAGGAGGACACCTAAAGGCGAGCCGTAATGGCCTCATCTTCGGCAGGCTCCTCCGGTTTTTTTTTTTTACTCGTGCTGACCTCGTTCTTTAAATGACGCTATCCGAGGAGGACACCTAAAGGCGAGCCGTAATGGCCTCATCTTCGGCAGGCTCCTCCTTTTTTTTTTTTTTTTTTACGTCGTGCTGACCTCGTTCTTTAAATGACGCTATCCCGAGGAGGACACCTAAAGGCGAGCCGTAATGGCCTCATCTTCGGCAGGCTCCTCCTTTTTTTTTTTTTTTTTTACGTCGTGCTGACCTCGTTCTTTAAATGACGCTATCCCGAGGAGGACACCTAAAGGCGAGCCGTAATGGCCTCATCTTCGGCAGGCTCCTCCTTTTTTTTTTTTTTTTACTCGTGCTGACCTCGTTCTTTAAATGACGCTATCCCGAGGAGGACACCTAAAGGCGAGCCGTAATGGCCTCATCTTCGGCAGGCTCCTCATTTTTTTTTTTTTTTTACTCGTGCTGACTCTCGTTCTTTAAATGACGCTATCCCGAGGAGGACACCTAAAGGCGAGCCGTAATGGCCTCATCTTCGGCAGGCTCCTCCGGTTTTTTTTTTTACGTGCTGACTCCTCGTTCTTTAAATGACGCTATCCCGAGGAGGACACCTAAAGGCGAGCCGTAATGGCCTCATCTTCGGCAGGCTCCTCCTTTTTTTTTTTTTTTTTACGTGCTGACTCTCGTTCTTTAAATGACGCTATCCCGAGGAGGACACCTAAAGGCGAGCCGTAATGGCCTCATCTTCGGCAGGCTCCTCCGTTTTTTTTTTACGTGCTGACCTCGTTCTTTAAATGACGCTATCCGAGGAGGACACCTAAAGGCGAGCCGTAATGGCCTCATCTTCGGCAGGCTCCTCCATTTTTTTTTTTTTTTTACGTCGTGCTGACTCTCGTTCTTTAAATGACGCTATCCCGAGGAGGACACCTAAAGGCGAGCCGTAATGGCCTCATCTTCGGCAGGCTCCTCCGATTTTTTTTACGTCGTGCTGACCCTCGTTCTTTAAATGACGCTATCCCGAGGAGGACACCTAAAGGCGAGCCGTAATGGCCTCATCTTCGGCAGGCTCCTCCATTTTTTTTTTTTTTTTTACGTCGTGCTGACCTCGTTCTTTAAATGACGCTATCCCGAGGAGGACACCTAAAGGCGAGCCGTAATGGCCTCATCTTCGGCAGGCTCCTCCGTTTTTTTTTTTTTTACGTCGTGCTGACCTCGTTCTTTAAATGACGCTATCCGAGGAGGACACCTAAAGGCGAGCCGTAATGGCCTCATCTTCGGCAGGCTCCTCCTTTTTTTTTTTTTTTTTACGTCGTGCTGACTCTCGTTCTTTAAATGACGCTATCCGAGGAGGACACCTAAAGGCGAGCCGTAATGGCCTCATCTTCGGCAGGCTCCTCCGATTTTTTTACGTCGTGCTGACCTCGTTCTTTAAATGACGCTATCCCGAGGAGGACACCTAAAGGCGAGCCGTAATGGCCTCATCTTCGGCAGGCTCCTCCATTTTTTTTTCGGTTTTTTTTACGTCGTGCTGACCCTCGTTCTTTAAATGACGCTATCCGAGGAGGACACCTAAAGGCGAGCCGTAATGGCCTCATCTTCGGCAGGCTCCTCCTTTTTTTTGGTTTTTTTTACGTCGTGCTGACCTCGTTCTTTAAATGACGCTACCGAGGAGGACACCAAAGGCGAGCCGTAATGGCCTCATCTTCGGCAGGCTCCTCCATTTTTTTTCGTTTTTTTTACGTCGTGCTGACTCTCGTTCTTTAAATGACGCTATCCGAGGAGGACACCTAAAGGCGAGCCGTAATGGCCTCATCTTCGGCAGGCTCCTCCGGTTTTTTTTTTTTTACGTGCTGACCTCGTTCTTTAAATGACGCTATCCCGAGGAGGACACCTAAAGGCGAGCCGTAATGGCCTCATCTTCGGCAGGCTCCTCCTTTTTTTTTTTTTTTTTTACGTCGTGCTGACTCTCGTTCTTTAAATGACGCTATCCCGAGGAGGACACCTAAAGGCGAGCCGTAATGGCCTCATCTTCGGCAGGCTCCTCCGTTTTTTTTTTTTTTTTTTACGTCGTGCTGACTCTCGTTCTTTAAATGACGCTATCCCGAGGAGGACACCTAAAGGCGAGCCGTAATGGCCTCATCTTCGGCAGGCTCCTCCATTTTTTTTTTTTTTTTTACGTCGTGCTGACTCTCGTTCTTTAAATGACGCTATCCGAGGAGGACACCTAAAGGCGAGCCGTAATGGCCTCATCTTCGGCAGGCTCCGATTTTTTTTACTACGTGCTGACCTCGTTCTTTAAATGACGCTATCCCGAGGAGGACACCTAAAGGCGAGCCGTAATGGCCTCATCTTCGGCAGGCTCCTTTTTTTTTCTACGTGCTGACTCTCGTTCTTTAAATGACGCTATCCCGAGGAGGACACCTAAAGGCGAGCCGTAATGGCCTCATCTTCGGCAGGCTCCTCCGGTTTTTTTTTTTTTACGTGCTGACCTCGTTTTTAAATGACGCTATCCGAGGAGGACACCTAAAGGCGAGCCGTAATGGCCTCATCTTCGGCAGGCTCCTCCATTTTTTTTTTTTTTTAGTCGTGCTGACTCTCGTTCTTTAAATGACGCTATCCCGAGGAGGACACCTAAAGGCGAGCCGTAATGGCCTCATCTTCGGCAGGCTCCTCCGGTTTTTTTTACGTGCTGACCTCGTTCTTTAAATGACGCTATCCCGAGGAGGACACCTAAAGGCGAGCCGTAATGGCCTCATCTTCGGCAGGCTCCTCCGGGTTTTTTTTACGTCGTGCTGACCCTCGTTCTTTAAATGACGCTATCCGAGGAGGACACCTAAAGGCGAGCCGTAATGGCCTCATCTTCGGCAGGCTCCTCATTTTTTTCCGGTTTTTTTTACTCGTGCTGACCTCGTTGTTTAAATGACGCTATCCGAGGAGGACACCTAAAGGCGAGCCGTAATGGCCTCATCTTCGGCAGGCTCCTCCATTTTTTTTTTTTTTTTATCGTGCTGACCTCGTTCTTTAAATGACGCTATCCCGAGGAGGACACCTAAAGGCGAGCCGTAATGGCCTCATCTTCGGCAGGCTCCTCCATTTTTTTTTTACGTGCTGACCTCGTTTTTAAATGACGCTATCCCGAGGAGGACACCTAAAGGCGAGCCGTAATGGCCTCATCTTCGGCAGGCTCCTCCATTTTTTTTTTTTTTTTTACGTCGTGACTCTCGTTCTTTAAATGACGCTATCCCGAGGAGGACACCTAAAGGCGAGCCGTAATGGCCTCATCTTCGGCAGGCTCCTCCATTTTTTTTTTTTTTTTTTTACGTCGTGCTGACTCTCGTTCTTTAAATGACGCTATCCGAGGAGGACACCTAAAGGCGAGCCGTAATGGCCTCATCTTCGGCAGGCTCCTCCATTTTTTTTTTTTTTTTTTACGTCGTGCTGACTCTCGTTCTTTAAATGACGCTATCCCGAGGAGGACACCTAAAGGCGAGCCGTAATGGCCTCATCTTCGGCAGGCTCCTCCGATTTTTTTTACGTACGTGCTGACTCGTTCTTTAAATGACGCTATCCCGAGGAGGACACCTAAAGGCGAGCCGTAATGGCCTCATCTTCGGCAGGCTCCTCCGATTTTTTTTTCGGTTTTTTTTACGTCGTGCTGACTCTCGTTCTTTAAATGACGCTATCCGAGGAGGACACCTAAAGGCGAGCCGTAATGGCCTCATCTTCGGCAGGCTCCTCCATTTTTTTTTTCGGTTTTTTTTACGTCGTGCTGACTCTCGTTCTTTAAATGACGCTATCCGAGGAGGACACCTAAAGGCGAGCCGTAATGGCCTCATCTTCGGCAGGCTCCTCCTTTTTTTTTTTTTTTTTTTACGTCGTGCTGACCTCGTTCTTTAAATGACGCTATCCGAGGAGGACACCTAAAGGCGAGCCGTAATGGCCTCATCTTCGGCAGGCTCCTCCTTTTTTTTTTTTTTTTTACGTCGCTGACTCTCGTTCTTTAAATGACGCTATCCCGAGGAGGACACCTAAAGGCGAGCCGTAATGGCCTCATCTTCGGCAGGCTCCTCCGGTTTTTTTTTACTACGTGCTGACCCTCGTTCTTTAAATGACGCTATCCCGAGGAGGACACCTAAAGGCGAGCCGTAATGGCCTCATCTTCGGCAGGCTCCTCCGGTTTTTTTTTACGTCGTGCTGACCTCGTTCTTTAAATGACGCTATCCGAGGAGGACACCTAAAGGCGAGCCGTAATGGCCTCATCTTCGGCAGGCTCCTCCGATTTTTTTTTTTTTTTTACGTACGTGCTGACCCTCGTTCTTTAAATGACGCTATCCCGAGGAGGACACCTAAAGGCGAGCCGTAATGGCCTCATCTTCGGCAGGCTCTCCTATTTTTTTTTTTTTTTTTTACGTCGTGACCTCGTTCTTTAAATGACGCTATCCCGAGGAGGACACCTAAAGGCGAGCCGTAATGGCCTCATCTTCGGCAGGCTCTCCATTTTTTTTTCTTTTTTTTTACGTCGTGCTGACCTCGTTCTTTAAATGACGCTATCCGAGGAGGACACCTAAAGGCGAGCCGTAATGGCCTCATCTTCGGCAGGCTCCTCCATTTTTTTTTTTTTTTTTTTTACGTCGTGCTGACTCGTTCTTTAAATGACGCTACCGAGGAGGACACCTAAAGGCGAGCCGTAATGGCCTCATCTTCGGCAGGCTCCTCCTTTTTTTTTCCGGTTTTTTTTTACGTCGCTGACCTCGTTCTTTAAATGACGCTATCCGAGGAGGACACCTAAAGGCGAGCCGTAATGGCCTCATCTTCGGCAGGCTCCTCCATTTTTTTTTTTTTTTTTCGTGCTGACTCTCGTTCTTTAAATGACGCTATCCGAGGAGGACACCTAAAGGCGAGCCGTAATGGCCTCATCTTCGGCAGGCTCCTCCGGTTTTTTTTACTCGTGCTGACTCTCGTTCTTTAAATGACGCTATCCCGAGGAGGACACCTAAAGGCGAGCCGTAATGGCCTCATCTTCGGCAGGCTCCTCCGGTTTTTTTTTACGTCGTGCTGACTCTCGTTCTTTAAATGACGCTATCCGAGGAGGACACCTAAAGGCGAGCCGTAATGGCCTCATCTTCGGCAGGCTCCTCCGTTTTTTTTTTTTTTTTTTACGTCGTGCTGACCTCGTTCTTTAAATGACGCTATCCGAGGAGGACACCTAAAGGCGAGCCGTAATGGCCTCATCTTCGGCAGGCTCCTCCATTTTTTTTTCGTTTTTTTTACGTGCTGACTCTCGTTCTTTAAATGACGCTATCCGAGGAGGACACCTAAAGGCGAGCCGTAATGGCCTCATCTTCGGCAGGCTCCTCCGGTTTTTTTTTACGTGCTGACCTCGTTCTTTAAATGACGCTATCCCGAGGAGGACACCTAAAGGCGAGCCGTAATGGCCTCATCTTCGGCAGGCTCCTCCGGTTTTTTTTTACGTCGTGCTGACTCTCGTTCTTTAAATGACGCTATCCCGAGGAGGACACCTAAAGGCGAGCCGTAATGGCCTCATCTTCGGCAGGCTCCTCCGTTTTTTTTTTTTTTTTTTACGTCGTGCTGACCTCGTTCTTTAAATGACGCTATCCGAGGAGGACACCTAAAGGCGAGCCGTAATGGCCTCATCTTCGGCAGGCTCCTCCATTTTTTTTTTTTTTTTACGTCGTGCTGACTCTCGTTCTTTAAATGACGCTATCCGAGGAGGACACCTAAAGGCGAGCCGTAATGGCCTCATCTTCGGCAGGCTCCTCCATTTTTTTTTACGTGCTGACTCTCGTTCTTTAAATGACGCTATCCCGAGGAGGACACCTAAAGGCGAGCCGTAATGGCCTCATCTTCGGCAGGCTCCTCCATTTTTTTTTTTTTTTTACTCGTGCTGACTCTCGTTCTTTAAATGACGCTATCCCGAGGAGGACACCTAAAGGCGAGCCGTAATGGCCTCATCTTCGGCAGGCTCCTCCGGTTTTTTTTTTACTACGTGCTGACCTCGTTCTTTAAATGACGCTATCCCGAGGAGGACACCTAAAGGCGAGCCGTAATGGCCTCATCTTCGGCAGGCTCCTCCATTTTTTTTTTTTTTTTACGTGCTGACTCTCGTTCTTTAAATGACGCTATCCCGAGGAGGACACCTAAAGGCGAGCCGTAATGGCCTCATCTTCGGCAGGCTCCTCCGGTTTTTTTTTACTCGTGCTGACCTCGTTCTTTAAATGACGCTATCCGAGGAGGACACCTAAAGGCGAGCCGTAATGGCCTCATCTTCGGCAGGCTCCTCCGGTTTTTTTTTACGTCGTGCTGACCTCGTTCTTTAAATGACGCTATCCGAGGAGGACACCTAAAGGCGAGCCGTAATGGCCTCATCTTCGGCAGGCTCCTCTTTTTTTTTTTTTTTTTTTACTCGTGCTGACCTCGTTTTTAAATGACGCTATCCGAGGAGGACACCTAAAGGCGAGCCGTAATGGCCTCATCTTCGGCAGGCTCCTCCATTTTTTTTTTTTTTTTTTTACGTCGTGCTGACCTCGTTCTTTAAATGACGCTATCCGAGGAGGACACCTAAAGGCGAGCCGTAATGGCCTCATCTTCGGCAGGCTCCTCCATTTTTTTTTTTTTTTTACTCGTGCTGACTCTCGTTCTTTAAATGACGCTATCCCGAGGAGGACACCTAAAGGCGAGCCGTAATGGCCTCATCTTCGGCAGGCTCCTCCGATTTTTTTTTTTTTTACTCGTGCTGACCTCGTTCTTTAAATGACGCTATCCGAGGAGGACACCTAAAGGCGAGCCGTAATGGCCTCATCTTCGGCAGGCTCCTCCATTTTTTTTTACGTCGTGCTGACTCTCGTTCTTTAAATGACGCTATCCGAGGAGGACACCTAAAGGCGAGCCGTAATGGCCTCATCTTCGGCAGGCTCCTCCGTTTTTTTTTTTTTTTTTTTACGTCGCTGACTCTCGTTCTTTAAATGACGCTATCCCGAGGAGGACACCTAAAGGCGAGCCGTAATGGCCTCATCTTCGGCAGGCTCCTCCATTTTTTTTTTTTTTTTTACGTCGTGCTGACTCTCGTTCTTTAAATGACGCTATCCCGAGGAGGACACCTAAAGGCGAGCCGTAATGGCCTCATCTTCGGCAGGCTCCTCCGATTTTTTTTCTACGTGCTGACCTCGTTCTTTAAATGACGCTATCCGAGGAGGACACCTAAAGGCGAGCCGTAATGGCCTCATCTTCGGCAGGCTCCTCCGATTTTTTTTTTTTTTTTACGTCGTGCTGACTCTCGTTCTTTAAATGACGCTATCCCGAGGAGGACACCTAAAGGCGAGCCGTAATGGCCTCATCTTCGGCAGGCTCCTCCGTTTTTTTTTTCTTTTTTTTTACGTCGCTGACCTCGTTCTTTAAATGACGCTATCCGAGGAGGACACCTAAAGGCGAGCCGTAATGGCCTCATCTTCGGCAGGCTCCTCCTTTTTTTTTTTTTTTTTACGTCGTGCTGACCTCGTTCTTTAAATGACGCTATCCGAGGAGGACACCTAAAGGCGAGCCGTAATGGCCTCATCTTCGGCAGGCTCCTCCGATTTTTTTTTTTTTTTTACGTCGTGCTGACCTCGTTCTTTAAATGACGCTATCCGAGGAGGACACCTAAAGGCGAGCCGTAATGGCCTCATCTTCGGCAGGCTCCTCCGGTTTTTTTTTACGTCGTGCTGACTCTCGTTCTTTAAATGACGCTATCCCGAGGAGGACACCTAAAGGCGAGCCGTAATGGCCTCATCTTCGGCAGGCTCCTCCATTTTTTTTTACGTCGTGCTGACTCTCGTTCTTTAAATGACGCTATCCCGAGGAGGACACCTAAAGGCGAGCCGTAATGGCCTCATCTTCGGCAGGCTCCTCCTTTTTTTTTTTTTTTTTACGTCGTGCTGACCTCGTTCTTTAAATGACGCTATCCCGAGGAGGACACCTAAAGGCGAGCCGTAATGGCCTCATCTTCGGCAGGCTCCTCCATTTTTTTTTTTTTTTTTACGTCGCTGACTCTCGTTCTTTAAATGACGCTATCCCGAGGAGGACACCTAAAGGCGAGCCGTAATGGCCTCATCTTCGGCAGGCTCCTCCGATTTTTTTTACGTCGTGCTGACCTCGTTCTTTAAATGACGCTATCCCGAGGAGGACACCTAAAGGCGAGCCGTAATGGCCTCATCTTCGGCAGGCTCCTCCGATTTTTTTTACGTCGTGCTGACTCTCGTTCTTTAAATGACGCTATCCCGAGGAGGACACCTAAAGGCGAGCCGTAATGGCCTCATCTTCGGCAGGCTCCTCCGTTTTTTTTTACGTACGTGCTGACCTCGTTCTTTAAATGACGCTATCCCGAGGAGGACACCTAAAGGCGAGCCGTAATGGCCTCATCTTCGGCAGGCTCCTCCGATTTTTTTTTTCGTTTTTTTTACGTGCTGACTCTCGTTCTTTAAATGACGCTATCCCGAGGAGGACACCTAAAGGCGAGCCGTAATGGCCTCATCTTCGGCAGGCTCCTCCATTTTTTTTTTTTTTTTACGTCGTGCTGACCTCGTTCTTTAAATGACGCTATCCCGAGGAGGACACCTAAAGGCGAGCCGTAATGGCCTCATCTTCGGCAGGCTCCTCCATTTTTTTTCCGTTTTTTTTTACGTCGTGCTGACTCTCGTTCTTTAAATGACGCTATCCCGAGGAGGACACCTAAAGGCGAGCCGTAATGGCCTCATCTTCGGCAGGCTCCTCCGATTTTTTTTTTTTTTTTTACTCGTGCTGACCTCGTTCTTTAAATGACGCTATCCGAGGAGGACACCTAAAGGCGAGCCGTAATGGCCTCATCTTCGGCAGGCTCCTCCGATTTTTTTTTACTCGTGCTGACTCTCGTTCTTTAAATGACGCTATCCGAGGAGGACACCTAAAGGCGAGCCGTAATGGCCTCATCTTCGGCAGGCTCCTCATTTTTTTTTACTCGTGCTGACCTCGTTCTTTAAATGACGCTATCCCGAGGAGGACACCTAAAGGCGAGCCGTAATGGCCTCATCTTCGGCAGGCTCCTCCATTTTTTTTTTTTTTTTCGTCGTGCTGACTCTCGTTCTTTAAATGACGCTATCCCGAGGAGGACACCTAAAGGCGAGCCGTAATGGCCTCATCTTCGGCAGGCTCCTCCATTTTTTTTTTTTTTTTTTACGTCGTGCTGACCTCGTTCTTTAAATGACGCTATCCCGAGGAGGACACCTAAAGGCGAGCCGTAATGGCCTCATCTTCGGCAGGCTCCTCCTTTTTTTTTTTTTTTTTACGTCGCTGACCTCGTTCTTTAAATGACGCTATCCGAGGAGGACACCTAAAGGCGAGCCGTAATGGCCTCATCTTCGGCAGGCTCCTCCATTTTTTTTTTTTTTTCGTGCTGACTCTCGTTCTTTAAATGACGCTATCCGAGGAGGACACCTAAAGGCGAGCCGTAATGGCCTCATCTTCGGCAGGCTCCTCCGGTTTTTTTTTTACTAGTGCTGACCTCGTTGTTTAAATGACGCTATCCCGAGGAGGACACCTAAAGGCGAGCCGTAATGGCCTCATCTTCGGCAGGCTCCTCCATTTTTTTTTTTTTTTTACGTCGTGCTGACTCGTTCTTTAAATGACGCTATCCCGAGGAGGACACCTAAAGGCGAGCCGTAATGGCCTCATCTTCGGCAGGCTCCTCCTTTTTTTTCGTTTTTTTTACGTCGTGCTGACCTCGTTCTTTAAATGACGCTATCCGAGGAGGACACCTAAAGGCGAGCCGTAATGGCCTCATCTTCGGCAGGCTCCTCCATTTTTTTTCGTTTTTTTTTGTCGTGCTGACTCTCGTTCTTTAAATGACGCTATCCCGAGGAGGACACCTAAAGGCGAGCCGTAATGGCCTCATCTTCGGCAGGCTCCTCCGTTTTTTTTTTTTTTTTTTACCGTGCTGACCTCGTTGTTTAAATGACGCTATCCCGAGGAGGACACCTAAAGGCGAGCCGTAATGGCCTCATCTTCGGCAGGCTCCTCCGATTTTTTTTTTTTTTTTACGTCGTGCTGACTCGTTCTTTAAATGACGCTATCCCGAGGAGGACACCTAAAGGCGAGCCGTAATGGCCTCATCTTCGGCAGGCTCCTCCGTTTTTTTTTTTTTTTTTTACGTCGTGCTGACCTCGTTCTTTAAATGACGCTATCCGAGGAGGACACCTAAAGGCGAGCCGTAATGGCCTCATCTTCGGCAGGCTCCTCCTTTTTTTTTTTTTTTTTTACGTCGTGCTGACCTCGTTCTTTAAATGACGCTATCCGAGGAGGACACCTAAAGGCGAGCCGTAATGGCCTCATCTTCGCAGGCTCCTCCATTTTTTTTTTTTTTTTACGTCGTGCTGACCTCGTTCTTTAAATGACGCTATCCGAGGAGGACACCTAAAGGCGAGCCGTAATGGCCTCATCTTCGGCAGGCTCCTCCGTTTTTTTTTACTCGTGCTGACTCTCGTTCTTTAAATGACGCTATCCGAGGAGGACACCTAAAGGCGAGCCGTAATGGCCTCATCTTCGGCAGGCTCCTCCATTTTTTTTTACGTCGTGCTGACTCTCGTTTTTAAATGACGCTATCCGAGGAGGACACCTAAAGGCGAGCCGTAATGGCCTCATCTTCGGCAGGCTCCTCCGTTTTTTTTTTTTTTTTTTACGTCGTGCTGACTCTCGTTCTTTAAATGACGCTATCCCGAGGAGGACACCTAAAGGCGAGCCGTAATGGCCTCATCTTCGGCAGGCTCCTCCATTTTTTTTGGTTTTTTTTTACGTCGTGCTGACCTCGTTCTTTAAATGACGCTATCCGAGGAGGACACCTAAAGGCGAGCCGTAATGGCCTCATCTTCGGCAGGCTCCTCCATTTTTTTTTACTACGTGCTGACCTCGTTCTTTAAATGACGCTATCCCGAGGAGGACACCTAAAGGCGAGCCGTAATGGCCTCATCTTCGGCAGGCTCCTCCGATTTTTTTGTTTTTTTTTACGTCGTGCTGACTCTCGTTCTTTAAATGACGCTATCCGAGGAGGACACCTAAAGGCGAGCCGTAATGGCCTCATCTTCGGCAGGCTCCTCCGGTTTTTTTTTACTACGTGCTGACCTCGTTGTTTAAATGACGCTATCCCGAGGAGGACACCTAAAGGCGAGCCGTAATGGCCTCATCTTCGGCAGGCTCCTCCGATTTTTTTTTTTTTTTTTACGTCGTGATGACTCTCGTTCTTTAAATGACGCTATCCCGAGGAGGACACCTAAAGGCGAGCCGTAATGGCCTTCTTCGGCAGGCTCCTCCTTTTTTTTTGATTTTTTTTTACGTCGTGCTTACCTCGTTCTTTAAATGACGCTATCCGAGGAGGACACCTAAAGGCGAGCCGTAATGGCCTCATCTTCGGCAGGCTCCTTTTTTTTTTTTTTTTTTACGTCGCTGACCTCGTTCTTTAAATGACGCTATCCCGAGGAGGACACCTAAAGGCGAGCCGTAATGGCCTCATCTTCGGCAGGCTCCTCCATTT
Organism: Arachis hypogaea; assembly: GCF_003086295.3. NCBI lineage: Eukaryota > Viridiplantae > Streptophyta > Magnoliopsida > Fabales > Fabaceae > Arachis > Arachis hypogaea. Next base: position 78,728,078 of record NC_092052.1, read on the forward strand.
TTTTTTTTTTTTTTTCGTGCTGACCTCGTTCTTTTAAATGACGCTATCCCGAGGAGGACACCTAAAGGCGAGCCGTAATGGCCTCATCTTCGGCAGGCTCCTCCGATTTTTTTTTATCGTGCGACTCTCGTTTTTAAATGACGCTATCCGAGGAGGACACCTAAAGGCGAGCCGTAATGGCCTCATCTTCGGCAGGCTCCTCCATTTTTTTTTCCGGTTTTTTTTACGTCGTGCTGACTCGTTCTTTAAATGACGCTATCCCGAGGAGGACACCTAAAGGCGAGCCGTAATGGCCTCATCTTCGGCAGGCTCTCCTTTTTTTTTGTTTTTTTTTACGTCGTGCACCCTCGTTCTTTAAATGACGCTATCCCGAGGAGGACACCTAAAGGCGAGCCGTAATGGCCTCATCTTCGGCAGGCTCCTCCATTTTTTTCCGTTTTTTTTACACGTGCTGACTCTCGTTCTTTAAATGACGCTATCCCGAGGAGGACACCTAAAGGCGAGCCGTAATGGCCTCATCTTCGGCAGGCTCCTCCGATTTTTTTTTACTACGTGCTGACCCTCGTTCTTTAAATGACGCTATCCCGAGGAGGACACCTAAAGGCGAGCCGTAATGGCCTCATCTTCGGCAGGCTCCTCCGATTTTTTTTTCGGTTTTTTTTACGTCGTGCTGACTCTCGTTCTTTAAATGACGCTATCCCGAGGAGGACACCTAAAGGCGAGCCGTAATGGCCTCATCTTCGGCAGGCTCCTCCTTTTTTTTTTTACGTCGTGCTGACCTCGTTCTTTAAATGACGCTATCCGAGGAGGACACCTAAAGGCGAGCCGTAATGGCCTCATCTTCGGCAGGCTCCTCCATTTTTTTTTTACTCGTGCTGACTCTCGTTCTTTAAATGACGCTATCCCGAGGAGGACACCTAAAGGCGAGCCGTAATGGCCTCATCTTCGGCAGGCTCCTCCGATTTTTTTTTCCTTTTTTTTTACACGTGCTGACCTCGTTCTTTAAATGACGCTATCCCGAGGAGGACACCTAAAGGCGAGCCGTAATGGCCTCATCTTCGGCAGGCTCCTCCGTTTTTTTTTACGTGCTGACCCTCGTTCTTTAAATGACGCTATCCCGAGGAGGACACCTAAAGGCGAGCCGTAATGGCCTCATCTTCGGCAGGCTCCTCCGATTTTTTTTCTTTTTTACGTCGTGAACCTCGTTCTTTAAATGACGCTATCCGAGGAGGACACCTAAAGGCGAGCCGTAATGGCCTCATCTTCGGCAGGCTCCTCCGTTTTTTTTTTTTTTTTTTACGTCGTGCTGACCTCGTTCTTTAAATGACGCTATCCGAGGAGGACACCTAAAGGCGAGCCGTAATGGCCTCATCTTCGGCAGGCTCCTCCGATTTTTTTTCGGTTTTTTTTACGTCGTGCTGACCTCGTTCTTTAAATGACGCTATCCCGAGGAGGACACCTAAAGGCGAGCCGTAATGGCCTCATCTTCGGCAGGCTCCTCCATTTTTTTTTTCTACGTGCTGACCCTCGTTGTTTAAATGACGCTATCCGAGGAGGACACCTAAAGGCGAGCCGTAATGGCCTCATCTTCGGCAGGCTCCGATTTTTTTTTTTTTTTTTTACGTCGTGCTGACTCTCGTTCTTTAAATGACG